>NW_012120376.1:1306035-1358862 GCF_000951035.1 Colobus angolensis palliatus | reverse complement strand
GAGAGAGAGAGAGAGAGAGAGACCGAGAGAGAGAGAGACAGACAGAGAGAGAGAGAGAGAGTCTTACTCTGTTTCCCAGGGGCTGGAATGCAGTGGCATGATCACAGCTCACTGCAGTCTCAATCCCTCAGGCTCAAGTGATCCTCCAGCCTCAGCCTCCCAAGTAGCTAGGACTACAGGTGCACACCACCATGCTCAGCTAATTTTTTTCTTGTACAGATGGAGTCTCACTATGTTCCCCAGGCTGGTCTCAAACTCCTGGGACCTCAGGTGATCTGCCTGCCTTGGCCTCCCAAAGTGCTGGAATTACAAGCGTGAGCCACTGCACTGCACTCAGCCAACCCTCTTCTCTTTCTAAGAAGACTGTCTTATCCTTTGTGCTCTAAGCAATTGGTAATTAGACACTTTAATATATTAGTATTTTATTTTGAAACAATCCTCTGCTTGCTCACCTTTGCTCTGTTTTCCTAGCACCTGGCCGTCAAGAAGAAGCAAGTAGGTCCTCAGTATTGGCAATTTACACCATTGATTCCATTAAAGTGATGAAAGCTGCTCTACCTAAATTCTAATTATTCTAGAACTTCGGGGTCTGAGCCAGAGCATAAATGCAAAAGTAGAATCTGAGAGATTCTTAGATTTGTGGAGATATTAACCACAAATGAAGACTGTATCCAAGCACTGATATTTATTGTTTGCTAAATAAAGAGTGCAAGTTTAAAAATCAGTAGATCATTTCTTTAAAAGTTATTTAGTTATTTATTTGAATCTTTACTGAGAAGTCAGTTAATTCTGACCTTTTCATAAATTAAATTAAACTAGCCCTGGCCAAAAGGTGATGGGAAGAAAAGGTGAAAAGGTTAGTGGGTTGTTGTCATTTTTATTGCACAGAAATTTCTGAATTGAGCATTCAGCCAAAATATTGCAAAGATTCAAAATTTAATTTCCTGGGACCAGCAAGCCAATTTTTAATGGTACCATAAAGACTTCCAAAATGAGAGTTAATTTAATTCATTGTCATCCAAACCAAAATTGTGAAAGTATATAAAAAAGCAATCAGTACATTTTCTCCAAGTAATAATTTTCCTTTCTCCAAGTTTAATGTATATTACTACAACCTACAGTAATATTTTCTCAGTAGTATATTTTTACTTGTTTAGTTAGCATAAGATACTGCTCTAAATACATATATTTAATATTCTGGTATGTTTTATAAAATAGTCTTATTTCCTTCCATTGTGACTTTGAAAGAGTACCTATATACATATGAAAAATGAAAAGACCCTAAATACAGAAACTAACAAAGAGAGTATGTAAAATTGCTATGTGAATATAATAAATGCTGTTTTATTAACTTTGAAATAAAATCAACCATTAATAAATTGAAAGTTTTATAACTTAAGCTATTTAATGTAATTCTATTTGAAATATGTATTGTTTACTAAAAACTTATTTTAGCCAAAAATAACACAAAGCTTCTAGAATGCCAACAAAATGTGTTTTAATAACCCAATTCATCAGAAAAATGTTGAGGAGGACTCTCTACCCCTTTTCACTCCTTTGCAAGTTGAGGAGCTGCACAACATAGTGGAATGAAATTCCCTAACTTCAAACCTAGTTGTATTGCTTAGCAGCTGACGGTCTGGGCAAGTTATTTAACCTGGCTCTGAGTTTCATGAAATGGAAATAGTAACGCCTCCAGCTTTGTCCTTTTGACTTAGGATTGTCTTGGCAATGCGGGCTCTTTTTTGGTTTCATATGAACTTTAAAGCAGTTTTTTCCAATTCTGTGAAGAAACTCATTGGTAGCTTGATGGGGATGGCATTGAACCTATAAATAACCTTGGGCAGTATGGCCATTTTCACGATATTGATTCTTCCTATCCATGAGCATGGTATGTTCTCCCATTTGTTAGTGTCCTCTTTGATTTCACTGAGCAGTGGTTTGTAGTTCTCCTTGAAGAGGTCCTTTACATCCCTTGTAAGTTGGATTCCTAGGTATTTGATTCTCTTTGAAGCAATTGTGAATGGAAGTTCATTCCTGATTTGGCTCTCTGCTTGTCTGTTACTGGTGTATAAGAATGCTTGTGATTTTTGCACATTAATTTTGTATCCTGAGACTTTGCTGAAGTTGCTTATCAGCTTAAGGAGATTTTGGGCTGAGACGATGGGGTTTTCTAAATATACAATCATGTCAAGGCTACAGTAACCAAAACAGCATGGTACTGGTACCAAAACAGAGATATAAACCAATGGAACAGAACAGAGTCCTCAGAAATAATACCACACATCTACAGCTGTCTGATCTTTGATAAACCTGAGAGAAACAAGAAATGGGGAAAGGATTCCCTATTTAATAAATGGTGCTGGGAAAATTGGCTAGCCATAAGTAGAAAGCTGAAACTGGATCCTTTCCTTACTCCTTATACGAAGATTAATTCAAGATGGATTAGAGACTTAAATGTTAGACCTAATACCATAAAAACCCTAGAAGAAAATCTAGGTAGTACCATTCAGGACATAGGCATGGGCAAGGACTTCATGTCTAAAACACCAAAAGCAACGGCAGCAAAAGCCAAAATTGACAAATGGGATCTCATTAAACTAAAGAGCTTCTGCACAGCAAAAGAAACTACCATCAGAGTGAACAGGCAACCTACAGAATGGGAGAACATTTTTGCAATCTACTCGTCTGACAAAGGGCTAATATCCAGAATCTACAAAGAACTCAAACAAATATACAAGAAAAAAACAAACAACCCCATCAAAAAGTGGGCAAAGGATATGAACAGACATTTCTCAAAAGAAGACATTCATGCAGCCAACAGACACATGAAAAAATGCTCATCATCACTCGCCATCAGAGAAATGCAAATCAAAACCACAATGAGATACCATCTCACACCAGTTAGAATGGCCATCATTAAAAAATCAGGAAACAACAGGTGTTGGAGAGGATGTGGAGAAATAGGAACACTTTTACACTGTTGGTGGGATTGTAAACTAGTTCAACCATTATGGAAAACAGTATGGCGATTCCTCAAGGATCTAGAACTAGATGTACCATATGACCCAGCCATCCCACTACTGGGTATATATCCAAAGGATTATAAATTATTCTACTACAAAGACACATGCACACGTATGTTTATTGCAGCACTATTCACAATAGCAAAGACTTGGAATCAACCCAAATGTCCATCTGTGACAGACTGGATTAAGAAAATGTGGCACATATACACCATGGAATACTATGCAGCCATAAAAAAGGATGAGTTTGCGTCCTTTGTAGGGACATGGATGCAGCTGGAAACCATCATTCTTAGCAAACTATCACAAGAACAGAAAACCAAACACCGCATGTTCTCACTCATAGGTGGGAACTGAACCATGAGATCACTTGGACTCGGGAAGGGGAACATCACACACTGGGGCTTATCATGGGGAGGGGGGAGGGGGAGGGATTGCATTGGGGAGTTATACCTGATATAAATGATGAATTGATGGGTGCTGACGAGTTGATGGGTGCAGCACACCAACATGGCACAAGTATACATATGTAACAAACCTGCACGTTATGCACATGTACCCTAGAACTTAAAGTATAATAAAAAAATAAATAAATAAATAAAAAGAAATGGAAATAGTATTAGAACCTATCTCACAGGCTTGAAGTGCCACTTACATGAGATAATATTTGTAATCCACTATAAACAGAGCTTAATTCATAGAAAATGTTGAATAAATGTCAGCCATTAGTAATATGTTCATTTTTCTTCGTTAAATGTGATTTTATTTACTACAATTTGTCCTCATAAATGACAAACAGAGACTAGAGGCCATAGCTACATAGAAAGGAGAATTGGGGTCAAGAAGTTCAGACAGGAGAAACACCCTAGAGCTCAACTCAGCATACATGATACAGCTATGTACTTCCAGTGACTAAGAGTGCATGCTGCTGCAGGCAAGATACCAAAGCAATGTTTTGTGTCAGCAGCATTAAGCAGATCAGAAATCAGAAAAATTATATACAGTAACAGATTCTATGGTTAGCAACTGTAACTTAAATACAGAAAGCCTGTCTCTGTGTGTACAAATTCAAACATGGACATGATGCTGAAAAGTTTTTACTTAGTCTTTTCAGCCCTTTTCACCATTACTGCCTTAGATGCAATGTAAAGACTTGCCCATTGTATTTCCGCAAAGCAACATTTCAAAATTAAAGTTCCAGGACACTTAAGTCTAAGTCTGACATCATACACAATCTCAGAGTTCACCTCAATATCTTCAGCCTGAAGAAAATGGATAAAAAGTACAAGATACTTTAAGCTTTAGTGAACTGTAACTTATTTTTAAAAAGAAGGGGAAGGTATATTTTAATGTGAATTACATTTTAAAGCAAAAGCAATATAATGGTACTTCTAGAACCTCATAAACTTTGAATAAAAATGGATCAGTTCATACTTAATGCTTCGTTCCATAAAGCTCTTCCAGATACTTGAAATGTTACAGCTGCTACTTTACATAAAACAATATGCTCTTCTATAAAGCTGTGTTCTAAATATATAACGCTTGGGTACATTTCATGGCATTTTAAAATGCATTGTTTTCTGGACTTGCATGTATTGGTGATTTCAGGGATAGAGAATTATAAAACAGTGTCACAATTTAAAGTATGCAAACATTATGATTTCATCACAGAATCTTATTTTTAAAACAGTATTTTATTTATCTTCTAAATAAGATTAAAGAACAGAAATTAGTCTCATACCTACAGTAGGTTTTTCTAGATCACTACTGCTATAGACAATGTTTGTATCTCTCCAAAAATTCATGTGTTAAATTCTAATGGTCAATGTGATAGTATTAGGAGGTGGGGCCTTTGGGGGTGATTAAGTCATGAGAGTGGAGTCCTCACAGATGGGATCAATGCCCTTATAAAAGAGGCCTCAGAGAACCCCCTCCCCACTTCCACCGTGTGAGAATCCAGGAAGCAGTCCCCCACAATATACTGAACCTGCCAGCACCTTGATCTTGGACTTCTCAGCCTTCAGAACTGTGAGAAATAAATTTCTGTCCTTTATAAACCACACGGTTATTTGTATTTTGTTACAAAAACCCAAACAAAGATAACTATAGCAGCCAATATTTAGCCCATATATTTCAGAATAATAAAAAATAAATCCCTGAAGTAGAAAAGAACCTCTCCATGTGATATTTTCACATACCATTTAGTCAACTTATTACAATGATAAGTATAAATATATCTACATTGTCTCCACTGGTATTAATTTTGACCTTCAGCAGCAGAATTAAACTTATCAAACATGATTATGTGTTATGCAGGTCACAATCACTATTGTGCCACCATTTCGATGACAAACTAGAAAGATTGAAAAAAATGATTTTAGATGACTGTACCTAAATAATTTCTAATAATAAAAATCAACAGTCATCTAAAGATATATTAGATATCTGGTTATATTTTAGATCGCATTTTTCAAAGTTCAGGTTATAACCTATTAATATATCCCCAGAATCAATATAGTGGTTCACAACTTGCAATTTTTTACCAAAATGACAGACTAGAAAAAAATACAAAAGAATAGAGATACTAGAACACATCATATCTATAATAAAAGTATCTTTTCATAAAGCATATTTTTAGTTACGTGAGTATGTGTGTGTATGTTGGATTACAATTAAAATCCATTTCTTATTATAGGTTACTGTCAAAAACCTTTGAAAGTCAATAGAGAGCTATCATACATAAATGTAAGTACAAAACTAAAATGCAAAATTCTTAACTCTCACTTCTATGTAGTTCCCTTCCCACTCAAAGTCAGGATTTCAATATATGCCCATAATATCTAAAGTTCTAACAAATATAGAAACATTGTTTTCTGCATTAAAGGCCAAATTCATTCCTGATATTATGACTCAGGTTTTTGGAAAATGGAAATTATACTTTTCTTTTTTTATTGCTCTATCTCCTATAATGCTTTTATTATGAAGGGGGTGGTGAATATTTGAAGTTCAGTAGGACAAGGCAACCCACACAATCATTTGCTACATTACCAGACATTTAAAACACTCCCTTCTTCAATTCAGCAAAATGCTATTATAGTAACCAATATTTCCTCTAATTTTTGAAAGTATGAATAGAATATTATTACATAAAAACAACTAACCACAATATTTAGCATAGAAAAGTTCAATTCATCTTGACAACCACTAGTGTGGCATATAATAATAATTAAATTTAAATTAGTAGTAGTGCTTGCACATGGTCTAACCAGTCAGTGATAGTGTATTGGTGGAAGAAATTGTTCTAGAACTTGCAGGCACCTGGAGGCCTGAGGTCCATGGGCTCCCCCACCAACCCCACTTCCCACACAACATGCCCACTCTTCTGGTGTCCCATCTCTGCATTTTGCAGAGTTAAGGCAACCCCTGGACACTTGGGTCTGCTCTGACTCAATCTTAACACCTAGGAATGAGCAAGTCCTTCCTCAAAGAAATCCCAAAAACAGGGAGATAACCTATGTTTTGACCACAAAAATGAAAATCAAAAACCACTTCAGACACAGCAACCACTGCATTCACTAGGAGGAGAAATGGGTGCTGCCTACATCAAGCATAACAACAACAAAAACAAAAAACAAAAAGATGGGGGCCCAAGGGTGCTTCTAATCTGTCGTTTGGATAAAGTTAGCTGGTATTTTGTTTAAAGTTTTTCTGTCTATGCTCTTGAGAGAGAAAGGCCTGTAGTTTTAGGTCTCTCATGCTGTCCTTTTCTAAGTTTGGTGTCAAGAGTGTATGTACCTCTCATTGCTATTCCCTGGAAATGTTTTTGATGGAATACTGAAATTATTTGTTCCTTGAAGGTTGGGATGAACTTACCCATAATACCATCTGAGGCTAGTGTTTAATTTGTGGGAAGATTTTTATTAACTGATTTAATTTCTTCAATGCTCATAAAATGTTTCAAGTTTTCTATTTCTTCTTGAATTTTGGTAGGAGGTGATTTTCAAAAAATTTCCTCTTTAGTTTAAGTTCTCAAATTTATTACCATTAAATTATTCACAGTATGTTTCTGATCTTGTTAATATCTCAGTTTTGTCCCTTCTTTTAATTCTTAGTATTTTTTCTTGCTTGCTTTTTTTCTCGCTTGCTTTTTTTCTCTTCTTCTTCTGATCCATCTTGCAAGATGTTATGTTAGTCTTCTAAAGAAACCAAATTTTTATTTCGATGATCCATCCCCTGTGTTTTCTTTCTAATTATGATTATATGAGGGTTTATGCCTACTATATTATGTTGTACTTTCTATTTTTCTCTTATTTTCTATAGTGCTTGTTTTTCTTATTTTTTGCTTTATTTCAAATTATTAAATTACTTTGTCATTCAATTTACTCAGTTTGGAAATTATATACTCTGTCTCTTTTCCTTGAGTTCCTTTTCCGTGAAATTTTGCTATGCATGCTTAAGAAGGTAAAGTCTAAAATTAATCAGTATCATTACCCTCCTTTCAAAAAACATAGGAATTTAGGCCATTTTAACTCCTTAATACTTCACACTCAATTATATGTGATTGCCATATATTTAAGTTCTATCATTTTAACCACACTAATTAGACATTGTTGTTATTGGTTCATGTGGTGGGTATCAGTTCAGCTGTAACCACAGGTTTCTGATTTTCTTCGCTCACCATTCCCTCTTGCATTCAGATCTCACTTAAGGAATCACTTTTGAGATCATTATTTATAATTTCCTTTAATGAAGGATCAGCCAATGGCAAGCTCTCTCTTTAATTGTCTGAAAATATCTTCATTTTGCTCTCATCCTAATAAATAAATAAATAAATAAAACTAATTTGCTGAATATAACATTGAAGCTAGACAATTGTTTTCTTTCAATAACTTAAGATATTATTCCACTGTCTCCTGGCTTCCATTCTTGCTATTGAGAAGTCAACTATGCCTGTCATTCCTTTGTAAGAAATCTGTCTTTACTGTGGAGCTGATTATAAGATCATCTCACTCCCACGATGATGGGCCTTTAGTGAGATTTCCTTTTGTTCACTTGGAATTTCTTGGGTTTTCCTAACCTAAGGAGTAGATTATTCTCTCTCTCCTCCCACGATTCTGATTAGATAGATATTAGACTTTTTTTTTTTTTTTTTTGAGGCAGAGTCTTGCCCTCTCACCCAGGCTGGAATGCAGTGGTGTGATCTTGGCTCACTGCAACCTCCGCCTCCCAGGTTCAAGCGATTCTCCTGCCCCAGCCTCCCAAGTAGCTGGGATTACAGGCACGCGCCACTACGCCCAGGTAATTTTTGTATTTTTAGTAGAGATGGGGTTTCACTATGTTGGTCAGGCTGGTCTCGAACTCTTGACTTCGTGATCCGCCCACCTCGGCCCCCCAAAGTTCTGGGATTACAGGCGTGAGCCAGCGCGCCCAGCCACTTTTCACTTATTGTTTTATTTAGCCATATTTATAGAGTGCTCACTATGTGCTGGGCACTGATTTACAGGCACAGCAGTGAATAATTCAGTCTAAGTTATTCCCTCAGAGGTCTTACATTTGAATGAGGCAAGGCAGTTAGTACAGCTGTAGTATGTCTGACAGTGCTGTGTTTCATACCCTGCCCTCCTTTTCATGTTTTCTCACCTCTTTTTTTTTTTTTTTTTCTGTGTCCCTTTCATGCATTCTTTCATTCAAGAAGTAATTGTTCAACTGGGTATAGTAGCTCACACTTGTAAACTCGTCATTTTGGGAAGCGAAGGTAGCAGGATCACTTGAGCTCAAGGGTTTGAGACCAGCCTGAGCAACACAGTGAGACCCTGTCTCTACAGAAATTTTCAAAAATATATCTGAGTGTTCTGGCATGAGCCTGTAGTCCCAGCTATCAGAAGGCTGAAGCAGGAAGATCCCTTGAGCCCTGGAGTTGGAGGTTCTGGCGATCTATGATTGCACCACTGCATTCCATCCTGGGTGACAGAAGGATACCTACTCTCTAAAAAATAAAAATAAAAAGATGAAAGTCATTGTTGAACTGCTACTGTGGGACAAGCATTATTTTAGGCCCTGGGGCTGCTGCACTAAGCATGAAGAATAGTCTGTTGGGTAGGACTGGGGAGACAAGCAACAAACAACTATGTTAATAAATAGAATGTCACCAGGTAACAAATACTGTGAAGAAAAGTAAAGCGTGGTACGAGATAGCAGAAGTTTAGCAGTGCGGGGGTTGCTGTTTTATAATAATGGTCAGGAAAGGGCTTCAGAATAAGGTATTATTTGAGCAGAAATCTGAAAGAAATGAAGGAGCAAGCCACGTGGCCACCTGAAGCAAAGTATTCCAGGCAGAGTAAACAGCAGGAGTCATGGTAAGTTCATCTTGAATAATTTTCAGTGCTTCTTAATAGGCCACAAATTCCATTTTCAGTTATGTCTATTGTTTAGGCTGTTCATTAAGTTTTTAATATCAATTTTTATATTTTTCATTAGATGTCCTATTCGCTTTTCAATTCCGTATACTCAGTTTCAAGGTCACTTGTTCCTCATTTATATTTTAATTTGATCTTTTATTTCTTCCTACTATATTAAAATAGTTTTATAATTATATGTCTGATATGTCTCCAGTTTTTGAGGATCTGTATTAGTTATCAGTTATCATTGCTTCAGAACAATATTACCACAAACTTAGTAACTTAAAACTACACACATTTATAGTTTCACAGTTTCTGGGGGTCAGGAGTCTTCCCTTGCTTTCTTGCACAATGGATTTTTACTATTTTACTCCTTCACTGAGAATACAGCCCTTTGGTCTCTAAAATGACCCACTTTGAGTGAGCTTTAGACTTTGTCTCATGTCCTCTGCCCTCAGCAGCCAAGAAATACAAGCTTCAATAGGCAGATGGATCTATGAATGTTGCAAATAATAAACATAATCATGCATCACATAATGACATTTTGGTCAACGATGGGCCACATATACAATGGAGGTCCCATAAGATTATAATGGAGCTGAAAATTTTTTCACCTTGTGATAACTGTTATAATCTCCTAGATCAATGCATTACTCATGTGTTTGTAGTGATGCTGGTGTAAACAAACTTACTGTGTTGCCAGTCTTATAAAAGCATAGCACATACAATAATGTGCAATGCATAATACTTAATAATGATAATAAATGACAATGTTATTGGTTTATGTATCTACTATACCATATTTATCACTGTTTTAGTGTGTACTCCTTCTGCTTAAAAAAAAATTTAACTGTGAAACAGCCTCAGGCAGGTCCTTCAGGAGGTATTCCAGAAGAAGACATTGATATTATAGGAGATGGTAGCTCCATGCGTGTTACTGCCCCTGAAGAGTTGCAGACAGTGATACCGATGATCCTGACTCCATGTAGGCCTAGGCTAATGTGTATGTTTGTGGCATAGTTTTTAGCAAAAACTTTAAAAGTAAAAAATTTATTTAAACTTTAAAAATAAAAAAACTTATAGAATAATAATATAAAGAACATCATATGTACCCCATAAATACCTACTATGTATGCATAAAAATTTAAAATTTAAAATATTTAAAAGGAAAGAAAATATTTTTGTATAGCTATAAAATGCATTTTTGTACTTTAAGCTAAGTGTTATTACCAAAGAGTCAAAAGTTTAAAAAAAAATTTATAAAGTAAAAAAGTTTTAGTAAGCTAGGGTTAGTTTATTATTGGAGAAAAAATATTTTTAATAAATTTAGTGTAGCCTAAGTATACAGCGTGTATAAAATCTACAGTGGCATATAATAATGTCCTAAATCTTCGCCTTCACTCATGACTCACTAACTGACTTACCCAGAGCAACTTCCAATCCTACAATCTCCATTCATGGTGAAGTGCTCTGTACAGGTGTGCCATGTTTTGTCTTTTATATGGTATTTTAACTCTCCCTTTTCTATGTTTTAATATTTTAAATACACATGTACTTACCATTACATTACAATTGCCTACAGCATTCAGTACAGTAACATGATGTACATGTGTGTATCCTTGGAGCAATAGACTATACCATGTAGCCTCGGTGTGTAATCGGCTTTACTATCTCAGTTTGTAAAATTACATTCTGTGATGTCTCATGACAAAATTGCCTAGCAGCGCATTTTTTCAGAACATATCTCCATCATTAAGAGACATAAGACCGTATATTCTACCATCGGGTAATGAAAGAGGAGTCACAAGATGTGAGGGAGAAAAATATGCTACATTTTTAGTATAATCTCCTAATGTAATTTAATGAGATTGTCACTAGTAGGTTACTCATTTTATGAGGTGCAAGAATAATTTTGGACAGTAGAGGCACCACATGAATAAGTTAAACTATACGATGCCTAAGGAAAACTAAGAAAACATCATTTATTCATTCATTCAATATTTGTTGAACATCTACAAGGTATCAGATCAGACCATTTTTAACTTTTGAAGACATATTAGTGGATAAAGGTGACAAAAATCCTTGCCTACTGGGAACCTACATTCTAGTAAGCATAAGAGTACTGAGCTATTTATTGTAAGAGTGGGGAAGACACGGCACCAAGAGGCCCAGGGGAGGCTCGGGAAAAAGAAAAGAGATGCCAGCCTGACCAACATGGCAAAACTCCATGTCTACTAAAAATACAAAAATTAGCCAGGTGCAATGGTGCACACCTGTAGAACCAGCTACTTCAGAGGCTGAGGCATGAGAATTACTTGAGCCTGAGAGACAGAGGTTGCAGTGAGCCGAGATGGCACCACTGCACTCCAGCCTGTATGACACAGCAAGACTCAACAAAAAAAAAAGAGATGCAAAACATAACACTCCCTTACCTGGCCACTTTACTAAGAGTTGAATGTTACCCCTCATTTTCAAGATCAAGCCTACTGTCTTAATATATTTGCTAAATCTGTTAACAACACACTGGATCCTCTTAGGGGAACTCACACTTCTTGCATCTGGGAGGGGAACACTAATGGGGCATAAGACTAAGAATAGTACTGGAATAGGAGATGTGGTTTCGTTGTGACTTGACAAGAGTGAAAGGCTTCCTTCCTGATGCTGCAGTGGTGGTAGGGGACTGCTCATTGAGTCAGTAGTACAGGTGCCAAGCCAACTTGGCCTCTTTCCACTCTGAGGTTATATCTAATAAGGTCCAATCCCACTACCTCCTTGTCTTGACTTGCTTGGAATGGTATGGAGACGTTAACACACCTGTATCCATTTCCTGTTGTTGCCATAACAAATTAACACAAACTTAGTGACTTAAAACAACACAAACTTATTATCTTCTGTCTCTCAAGTACAATAAAGGTCTCAACAAACTAAAATCAAGCTGTCAGCAGGCTGCGTTCCTTTCTGGAGGCTCTAGAGGTGAACCCATTTCTTGCTCATTTATGTTGTTGACGAAATTAAGGTCCTTATGGTTGAACAGTGGAGGTCCCCATTTTCCTCCTAGCCCTAAGGTAAAGGCCTTTCCCAGCTTTTAAAGGCCACCACATTCCTTGGCTCATGGCCCGTTTTTTCTGCCTTCAAAGCCAACAGTGGATGGAGTCCCTGTCATGCTTCACATTTTTCTTCCTTCTCTTTCTGTCATGTCTCTCTGACCCAACCAGGGAAAGGTTTATTGCTTTGATGGACTCATGATTAGAAGATCTACCTAGATAATCTGCAAAGATCTCCCATCTCAATACCCCTACTCTTGATCACAACCTGTGTCATATAAGGTAATATATTCACAAGTTCTGAATATTAGGACATGGACATATTTGGGGGACCATTATTCTGCCTGCCACAGAGCCCTAGTAACTCGGCTCTGCGGTGGTCCTTCAGCATGAAAGTTGTCCTATCTGTAGAAGGTAAAATTGGTTATAATCTCTTACATTAAATATTTCCTTAAAATCTTAACATGAAATAGTACTCTAATTCCTGATGCTAATCTAAACTAATAACCATAATAATTGGGCTGTATATGTATCTACTCAGAGTTATGAATAAATCCAGGAGCCATTTCCTACCATCAAATTCTTATTCATTTGTCTGTTAAAGTTTATCTGAAGAAACAGAAATACGTATTCTATATATAGTTGGAGTTAACCTTTATTCAACACTCCTGGGAACTTTCTATAACACTGGAATCCATTTAGTATGCAGCCTTAGAAAAGACACCTTTGATAGAAAGGCAGATACAGAGACACTGAAGTGTTCATCTTAATGGTTAACCAAATTACATTTTGCTGTCTTTCTATTTGCACAATGAATGCTATTCACATAGAAAATTCTTTGTTATCCAAATGAACACCAGGTGGTTTGATGTATCATTAGTTATGGTAAATAGAGACATACAACACACAAATTTCCTATAATCAAAAACCTTTAAGAGCAAAGCTTCATCATTGTTCATGATACAGATATATCTAAAAATGATTCAAAATATAAAGAAAGCCAATGATTTTTGATATGTAAGGGTGGCTGCACACACACGAGCATGCATGCACGGGCACGTGCACACACACACACACAGATTGGATAATCCTAATATTTAAGATTAAGAAAAGGAAAGCAACTTGTAGAAAAACATTGAGAGCTATTATTTGTTGTTTGCTTACGTTGTTCCTTAGACAATGATAGGTGCTTAATATATATTAATCGATTGCTTACAAGAGCTGTGTAATTTATGTGTCACGATCATTTTACAGATGAGAAAACTGAGGCTCGAGGGATATTTTCTAAGCTGATTTAGGGTCAAGTAGCTAACAAATGACAGGGCTGGAATTTTAAATCTGAATCTTAGTTCATTTTTTAAACATACTAAAAACTTTACTTAACAATTGTAAGCACTATTATTTTTTATACAATGAAGACAAATATATTTATATTTTGTGGAATTTTGGAACACACAGACAGAGCTATTTTGTCGTACTGTATCACTGTACATATACACAAAAAAGTTTGTGTCTATTTAAGACCTGTAGTTGCCATTCCACAAACCCACTTGGTTTTGAATAACTAAAAAAACAAAAACAAAAACACAGTTGTGCCAATAAACAACTGACCTATGTTTTCATGTTACTGTATTGCCAGTATAACATTAAAAGGGAACCTAGAGGCAACTTGTGAGCCAAGAACAATGTAAAGAGAATAAAAGAAAAAATATATGACACCCAAATCTGTTGGACTTTGGTTTTCAGATTTGCTCCAGAACTATACCACTTGGTGGATTCAACAGAAAGAATCCAAAATCTTAAGACAGTTATCCAGATAAAAATGTTTCTGTTTAATTAGATCCCATTTGTCAATTTTGGCTTTTGTTGCCATTGCTTTTGGTGTTTTAGACATGAAGTCCCTGCCCATGCCTATGTCCTGAATGGTATTACCTAGGTTTTCTTCTAGGGTTTTTATGGTATTAGGTCTAACATTTAAGTCTCTAATCCATCTTGAATTAATTTTTGTATAAGGAGTAAGGAAAGGATCCAGTTTCAGCTTTCTACTTATGGCCAGCCAATTTTCCCAGCACCATTTATTAAATAGGGAATCTTTTCCCCATTTCTTGTTTTTCTCAGGTTTGTCAAAGATCAGATGGCTGTAGATGTATAGTATTATTTCTGAGGACTCTTTTCTGTTCCATTGGTCTATATCTCTGTTTTGGTACCAGTACCATGCTGTTTTGGTTACTGTAGCCTTGCAGTATAGTTTGAAGTCAGGTAGCGTGATGCCTCCAGCTTTGTCCTTTTGACTTAGGATTGTCTTGGCAATGCGGGCTCTTTTTTGGTTCCATATGAACTTTAAAGCAGTTTTTTCTAATTCTGTGAAGAAACTCATTGGTAGCTTGATGGGGATGGCATTGAATCTATAAATTACCTTGGGCAGTATGGCCATTTTCACAGTATTTATTCTTCCTATCCATGAGCATGGTATGTTCTTCCATTTGTTTGTGTCCTCTTTTATTTCACTGAGCAGTGCTTTGTAGTTCTCCTTGAAGAGGTCCTTTACATCCCTTGTAAGTTGGATTCCTAGGTATTTTATTCTCTTTGAAGCAATTGTGAATGGAAGTTCATTCATGATTTGGCTCTCTGTTTGTCTATTACTGGTGTATAAGAATGTTTGTGATTTTTGCACATTAATTTTGTATCCTGAGACTTTGCTGAAGTTGCTTATCAGCTTAAGGAGATTTGGGGCTGAGATGATGAGGTTTTCTAAATATACAATCATGTCATATGCAAACAGAGACAATTTGACTTCTTCTTTTCCTAACTGAATACCCTTTATTTCTTTCTCTTGCCTGATTGCCCTAGACAGAACTTCCAACACTATGTTGAATAGGAGTGGTGAGAGAGGGCATCCCTGTCTTGTGCCAGTTTTCAAAGGGAATGCTCAGCAAAAAAAACTACTATCAGAGTGAACAGGCAACCTACAGAATGGGAGAAAATTTTTGCAATCTGCTCATCTGACAAAGGGCTGATATCCAGAACCTACAAAGAACTCAAACAAATTTACAAGAAAAAAACAAACAACCCCATCAAACAGTGGGCAAAGAATATGAACAGACATTTCTCAAAAGAAGACATTCATACAGCCAACAGACACATGAAAAAATGCTCGTCATCACTGGCCATCAGAGAAATGCAAATCAAAACCACGAGATACCATCTCACACCAGTTAGAATGGCAATCATTAAAAAGTCAGGAAACAACAGGTGCTGGAGAGGATGTGGAGAAATAGGAACACTTTTACACTGTTGGTGGGATTGTAAACTAGTTCAACCATATGGAAAACAGTATGGCGATTCCTCAAGGATCTAGAACTAGAAGTACCATATGACCCAGCCATCCCATTACTGGGTATATACCCAAAGGATTATAAATCATGCTGCTATAAAGACACATGCACACATACGTTCATTGCAGCACTATTCACAATAGCAAAGACTTGGAATCAACCCAAATGTCCATCAGTGACAGACTGGATTAAGAAAATGTGGCACATATACACCATGGAATACTATGCAGCCATAAAAAAGGATGAGTTTGTGTCCTTTGTAGGGACATGGATGCAGCTGGAAACCATCATTCTCAGCAAACTACTGCAAGAACAGAAAACCAAACACCACATATTCTCACTCATAGGTGGGAACTGAACAATGAGATCACTTGGACTTGGGAAGGGGAACATCACACACCGGAGCCTATTATAGGGAGGGGGACGGGGGAAGGGATTGCATTGGGAGTTATACCTGATGTAAATGATGAGCTGATGGGTGCTGAAGAGTTGATGGGTGCAACATACCAACATGGCACGAGTATACATATGTAACAAACCTGCACGTTATGCACATGTACCCTAGAACTTAAAGTATAATAATAAAAATAAAAATAAAGAGGACAAAACAAAACAAAAAAAAGTTTCTGTTCAATATCATTAAATGTTTCATTTTCTTCATATGTAATTTTTAAGTAATTTATATGACTGAATTGCATTCCCTCATAAGTGCCATTAAGGTACACTTTAGTTCTCTGTGTATTAATCCATCTGCAAACCTGTCACAAATTGTGGTCAGTAATAGCTTCCAAATGAGCATGGTTTTCATATAATCCGCAGAACTTCTGATGCCTATTACTGTAGGAATACCACTAACAATCCTCATAGTAAGTCTTCTATTGAATTTGTACCATTTTATAAACTAGAGGTTCAGTTTCTGTTGTCTATATTTCTCTAAGTCATCAATATTAATTTCACTATTTTGACTGACAATATGAAGTATTGTGCATATATTATTGAATACTTCATATAATATTACTTTAGATAGCTGTTGTTGCTATATTTTAACACTATGCTCCCTCAAGATTCAAATCATGCAGCCTTGTTTTCCTCCAAGGAATTTAGTTCCAAAAACCAGTCATAGTACAAGCATTTTCTGCAAGCTATTTTCATAATGAGTACAAGCTTTGCATGAAATCAGAATGTATTACACAACTTACGTGTTTTGCTAAGAAAGACCTCATTAAGGTGATACACCTCACTTCCAGGAAAAAAACTGAGCACAAAATAGCAGTCCAAACATCAACAATATCAATATGAGGAGTAAACAGGAAAAGGAATTTCCAAATTACAAAAATCAAATATTCAGCAACCTATTGCAGACTAGGATTCCGTGAATAAACAATGACCGATTACAGCGGAGAGCCTCTTGGTTCTCATTTTCCTGCCTTGTCTTACCAATGAAAATACTGAAACAATGTTGAAAAAATGTGCACTTGGAAACTCCAAATCATACCTAGCCTTGCAAAATCAGTATTGAAACTAAAATATGTGTGATAGTATCTGGGCACAGGCCCAGAGCCCAATATATTATAAGCTTCTTTATATTTATTCTTAGCATGTGTTCGTATCATAAAAAGCCTCAAGTGTGGTCAAATTTTAAAACCATACAGTTTGGCCAAGAAGCACTGTGTATGCTGATAAAAATCCTGTGTGTGTGTGTGTGTGTGTGTGTGTGTGTGTGTGTGTGATTAGTAGGGGTAGAACTAAAACTCTGAGTTCTGTACATATGATATTTCACCTCAAAAGTAATATTTACACCTGCACTTAGCCTTATCATCCACAAAATAATAAAAGAAAAGTGTTTTTTTCTTACATATCAGTTGCAGAACACACCAACAGCCTCCAGAGCCATACCACTTTATAAAAAGGCTAGTTACAAGTATTAATGTCAGTGTAATCTGGAAAGCACCAATGCATGTAGGAAAAGCTGTAGATAAACCCTGGCATTTCTGTGTGATTAGGAACAGTAATTTTTTCAAAGTGAAAGAATTAGTAACTGAGAATTAGTAACTGAAAAGTAAAAAACAGAATTCCCCATTCAAATAAAAGGCTGGATAACACTTCTGTTGCTGAAACAGCTGTGTGTGTGTGTCTGTGTGTGTGTGTGTGTGTGTACATAGTAGGGTATATATATTTATGGGGTATATGAGATATTTTGATACCAGCATGCAATGCATGATAATCACATTCAGATAAATAGAGTATCCATCACCTCAAGCATTTATCCTTTGTATTACAAGCAATCCAGTTATACTCTTAGTTATTTTTAAGTGTCCTTTTAAGTGTCCAATTAAATTATTTTTTACCATCCACTCTGTTGTGCTAACAAACACGAGGTCTTATTCATTCTTTCTAGCAATTTTTTGTACCCATTAACCATTCTCACTTCCCCCACTTCCTCCCACCACCCTCACTACTCTTCCCAGCTTCTGGTAACCATCCTTCTACTCAATGAGCTCAATTATTTTCATTTTTAGTTTCCATAAATAAGTGAGAGAAAATGCAATGTTTGTTTTTTTCTGTGTCTGGCTTATTTCACTTAACATAATGACCTCCAGTTCCATCCATGTTGTTGCAAATAACAGGATCTCATTCTTTTTGTGGCTGAATAGTACTTCATTGTGTATGTGTACCACATTTTCTTTATCCATTCATCTATTGATGAACACAGGTTGCTTTCAAATCATGGCTATGTTGAATAGTGCTGTAATAAACATGGTAATGCAGATATATTTTCAAAGTACTGATTTCCTTTCTTTTGGACATATATTCAACAGTGGGATTGCTGGCTTATATGTTAGCTCTATCTTCAGTTTCTTAAGGAACCTTCAAACTGTTCTCTATAGTGGTTGTACTAATTTACATTCCTTCCAACAGTGTAGAGGGTTCCCTTTTCTCCACATCCTCACCAGCATTTGTTATTGCCTGTCTTTTGGATAAAAGCCATTTTAACGGGGATGAGATAATATTACATTGTAGTTTTGATATGCATTTATCTGAAGATCAATGATGTTGAGCACCTTTTCATATGCCTGTTTGCCATTTGTATGTCTTCCTTTGAAAAATGTCTATTCAAATCCTTTGCCCACTTTTTAATTGGGTTATTTGATTTTTTCCTATAGAGTTGTTTGAGCTCTTTATGTATTCTGGTTATTAATCACTTGTCAGAGGTGTGGTTTGCAAATATCTTCTCCCATTCTTTGTGTTGTATCTTCACTTTGTTGATTGTTTCCTTTGCTGTGCAGAAGCTTTTTAACTTGATGTGATCCCATTTGTCCATTTTCACTTTGGTTGCCTGTGCCTGTGGGGTATTGCTCAAGAAATGTCTGTCCAGTGCCATGTCCTGGAGAGTTTTCCCTATGCTTTCTTTTAGTAGTTTCAATGTTTGAGGTCTTAGATTTAAGTCTTTAATTCACTTTTATTTGTTTTTTGTGTATGAAGAGAGATAGAGGTAAGTTTCATTCTTCTGCATATGAATATACAGTTTTCCCAGCACCACTTATCGAAGAGAAGGTTCTTTCTCCAATGTATATTCTTGGCACCTCTGTCAAAAAATGAGTTCATTGTAGATGTATGGATTTATCTCTGGGTTATCTTTTCTGTTCCACTGATCTATGTCTGTTTTTATGCCAGTACCATGCCATTTTATTTACTATACTTCTGTAGCATAGTAGCCTAAATTTTTAATGGTAAAGTATCAGACAGAATTTCACTTTCCTTACAATATCAAAATGAACTTTCAAGGAATATTCAGGTGACTTTTAAATATCCAGATATCACTGAAAAAACTAATAAAACATCAGGCTTCACAATTAGATTTGCATTTCTGTATTATTTGTTTACTGCATTTATTTCAATTTGAGTATGTGTCTATCACTTTCCTTTTTTTTCCTTTTAATAATTTTTGTTTTACTTTTTGGGTTTTTTTTCCAGATTCTTCTAAAAAAAAGAAAATTCTTAGTGTCAGATCTTCACGTCCACAAACTGCATTCCACAATTCCACAATAATGCTATTCTATAGTCACTGGTCTACAATTCCTTTTACAAAAAAAAAGGAAAGAAAAAAAATAAGGCTTATTTACCTTCTTCACTTTGAAAATACACTCTAACGCAAATCAGAACAGATCTCTATTTTTTTAAATACAGGAAACGTGATGAATGTTCTCATAGATATGAAAGGCAAGAATTAGCTATACAAAGTTAATCTTCAAGAAATTTTAAACTACAAATACACCCAAATAAGGTGACTTTCACTCTCTGTGAACCTCTGTTCAGTTCCTATGGCACACCCTCAGCTACCTAGGCAAATCAGCCACATTGGTGTCTTGAGGATAGAGTGTTGAGAGAACAAGACGAGATGGGATTCATTCTCTCTTTATAACTCACCTCTGCTCTCTTTTGAAATGCTAAAAGTTAGAAAAGTTAAGCTATTTTTTCTGCTGGTACCCAAAGAACAATTACCTAATCTTCTACCTGCCTCTTTGAAATAGGTCTTACAATAGTTAAGCAAGGGGCCCATCTATCATGCCCATCAAATCATCAGAGGGGCTCACTTTCTGTTAGAACATGAAAATGGAAAATTTACAGAATATTATTCAAAATTTACAAAATATAATTCAAAAAACCAATTTAGAGGATTTCTCCTTTACCAAGCCTAAAATTATTTTTGACTTCACATAAAGGATTCAGATGTCTTGTACTACTTGGCCATTGTCAAGAATCACTAGGAAATAAGAACAGTCTACATGACTACATCCATCAGAAATATTTATAATCATAGACAATAATTTAGAAGTAGAAACTATGAATTCATACTAACTGAATGCATTAGTGTTACCAACATCTATGCCAACACAAATACAAAGATGTGACTCCTAAACTATTAGGTCTGAATGTCACAAGTTTTCTCCACGTTTTTAAGTTTCCTGTGTGGGGACATCATAAAGCATGTCCTCTCTAGAAGCAAAGAAAGTCAGCTTGAAACCTGAATCACAAAAGCAAAGCAATTTTTGTGTTGCAATTTCCACAGAGAGGATTTCTTTATGTGATCTATGGAAGCCATCGTTAAATGGCTTCTGGGCTCTGCACTAGTCTGTTGTTCTCCAGGCTGACTCCTTTCTTACTGCTCCATGACAGCCTATTAACCTTGTTAGTTTATCTGTGGCCCTAACAGCAAATCCCTAATGGCATAGGGGCAGGAAAGAATCAAAACAGAGATTTCTTTAAAGGTGTGTTTTGTTTATTTTCTGGAAATCACTAATCTGATGCTCTTACTATGAGTCCAAGAGGACAGGGATGGCATCTAATCCTCTGCCCTATACACACCACATAATGCATTACCAAAATTAAGAGCATGCTGAACTATAGCTTTCCAGGGATTAAGCTACTTCCTGGATAGATAACCACTTTCAGATGCCATGTACACCAGGAGTACAGTCAAACCGTATTTTAATATCATGAACAACTCCCAATGGTATGTGAACAATAGACAAGAAATGCCTTAAACCCTATAATGACACTAGCTAACAAGGGTTGAGCAGTTCATAAAAACAAGAAAACACATAGTTCCTTACATACATAGAGTCCAAGTGCTCGTTTTTTATACTTGAAAAAAGAAAACACATAATATATTGTTACTCAGGACTCAACTGTCCCCTTTGTTTGTTTGAATTTTTGTTCTTTCACGTGACAAGAACAACACAATAGTAACCAAGCACACTGCTTCACTTCGATGTGCATGATCATGGCATGTATCATTAACACTGCAAAGATTTGCTAACCCATTGTAAAATAAGAACACTTTTATTTAGATTAAATACAATGCTTGTTATAGCCAACGTATATATGTCAAGTTCTTCCTAAAATTTATAATGTTGCAAGGTGGCCTTACTTCCTGAAGACATTTATATACTTGCATGCTAGTTTTGGGAGTAATATTAATTCATTCATTCGTTCGTTCTTCCCAGAGCTGAGACCAGCTCTCAGCAAGGAACTAGAGGAAATTCCAAAGACACAGAAGGCAGTTTCCTCTTTAAGATATTTGTTTCTTGTGCTGCTTTATTTTTAGAACATTATTGGGGAATTTGAGGTTTAAAAATGTCTTGAATTAGGTGTAATAATAGCAATGGACTGCAGAGATATCTTAATCTCTTTCTAATACTGACACAATTGGCAACATTTGTAAGCAAACCTCAAGTAATACTGTTTATTCTATACAGACAAGAAAAGTCTGTGTGTGTATGTATGGGAGGGAGAATATGCTACAAAGCTCACCAAACACATAGTGAAAAATGGCATTAAAACATACCAGCTGGCCGGGCGCGGTGGCTCAAGCCTGTAATCCCAGCACTTTGGGAGGCCGAGACGGGCGGATCACGAGGTCAGGAAATCCAGACCATCCTGGCGAACACGGTGAAACCTCGTCTCTACTAAAAAAAAATACAAAAAACTAGCTGGACGAGGTGGCGGGCGCCTGTAGTCCCAGCTACTCGGGAGGCTGAGGCAGGAGAATGGCGTCAACCCGGGAGGCGGAGCTTGCAGTGAGCTGAGATCCGGCCACTGCACTTCAGCCCGGGCGACAGAGCGAGACTCCGTCTCCAAAAAAAAAAAAAAAAAAAAAAAAAAAAATACCAGCTAAGAGCAATAACCATAATAGCAATTATAGTCAACAACCTGATACTTCACTTTCCTTGGTTTAATTGAAACACAAAGACTTTTGTTAGCAGTTCTTTGCCTGGGGAGTTTACATTGAGTGCTCCCTTACTAATGGAGGAAGTGGCATAGCTCTATTCTTTTGCCTCTGCTTGTAGTTACGGCTACACCTAGAGTAAAAGAAAAATTAATTGTAATTATCCAATGAGTTAAGAGTGATCTGATGACAAATTCAGAAATAATTTGCACTTCAAAAAAAATAGCATCCCAGCTTTCCACAGAAAAGCCTCCTAACTGCCTTGGACTCTGAATGTCTTATGTAAAGGTTAAATAATAATGAATATAATTTTAGTATATTATAAGCTGTCACTACACTCTCTTTTATTTATTTTTTCTCTTTTCTGTTTTTCATGTTCATCGTTGCAGGGGACAGTGTCTGGTTTATTATATTCCTATTGTTCAGCTTTTGGTTATAAAACATGAATGTTTCGGCTACACCAAATTTCAGATAGAATTATCAAATCTGAATGCATGAAATAAATTGGCACAATCCACCATCATTTAATGCCCTTATATTATTAATGTGAAGTTAAGTCCTGTTGAAGATGGAAACTGCAAAGAATGCTACTTAAATAAAAAGCAAAAGAAGTCTTTCAACAAATATGTATTTGCAAGAGGTTTACTCTTGCAGACAGACACAGTTCTGAGTACTGTGGATACAGTGATGAAGAGAACCTGTGGAGTTCCTCTCATGAAGCTGACAGCCTAGTGATCAGAGGGTATAAGTGCTACAAAAAGACTAAATGCAATAATGTGATGGAAAGCAATAGAAAAGGCCTCTCTAGAAAGGTGGCATTTAGGTTGAAATCAGAATGCTAAGAAGGAACAACTCTCCAGGACGTCAGCATGTGACTAGAGCACAGGGAGCGAGGGTGAGAAAAGGATCACAAAATAAGCTCAAAGAGGAGACAGGTGAATGATCATGTAGGACTTTGTAAGCCTGAGTAAGGAGAGTGGTTTTTCTTCTAGGTGAGATGGGAAGCTTTGAGGGAGTTCAATCAGGAGAGCAACATTTTCTCATTCACACTTTTAAAACATTACTCCAAGCACTTTGCGGGGCCGAGACAGGAGGATCATTTGAGGCCAGGAGCTGGACACTAGCCTGGGCAACATAGCATGACTCTGTCTTTACGAAATAAAAATTTTTTAAAAATTACTTCAACTTCTCCATGGAGGATGTACTGTTGGGACATAGCAATCCATGGGAGGATTCTAAAGAGAGTTATAGACCTGAGCGATAGCTTTTGGATATTAGTTTAATCATACCTGGCTGATAGAATAAATGTGGAGAATAAGGCTAACTTCTAGATACTTGACTTGAACAACTGGGTGGATGATAGTGTCATCCTGAGATGAAGAAGACTAGAAAAGGCAAACTTGTGAGGATAGGGGTAATGCAGTTGTATTTTGGCTGTGTTCTTTTTGAGATGCCTAGAACATTAGTTCTTGATGTTTTATTATGCAATACACTTCACTGCACTAATATTTATAAAAAATCAATAGCATATTCATAAATAGGGCAACGAAACTTCTTACATTACATTTCAGGTACTATTTTTTCACACTCATTTTTCTCCAAGCATCCTGGCTTAGACAAAGTTGCATATCCAGAGAAAGATAGGTAAAGTAAAATGTAAAATGAGCATGAGGACCAACATCCTTGAGCAACAATCTTGAACCTTCTGTGTTAAACTAATCCATTCCAGGCCAGGCATGGTGTCTCATGCCTGTAATCCCAGTACTTTGGGAGGCTGAAGGGAGCAGATCACTTGAGCCCAGGAGTTCAAGATCAACCCAGGCAACATGGCAAAATCCCATCTCTGCAAAAAATACAAAAAATTAGCAGGGTGTGGTGATGTGCACCCGTAGTCCCAGCCAACTACTTGGGAGGCTGAGGTAGGAGAATCATCTGAACCTGGGAAGCTGAAACTGCAGTAAGCCGTGATCACACCACTGCACTTCAGCCTGGGTGATAGAGTGAGACCTTGTCTCAAAATAAATAAATAATAATCCATTCCAAAGATCAAAATACCGAATGATCCAAATAAGATGGAGCAAAGTAAAGAAAGAAAACTGATACCCTGATCAACAGACAAAGTTTACTTTCATCCTAGGGCAACTTATTCTTTTGCAATGAGAACTGTTTAGTTAGCTCTTAAATGATAAGGGAAGCCCATCAATCTAAAAAATGTTCTTGTTCACATCTAAAGCCAGTGAAACCTTTAAAATCTCTTCCTACTGAGCAGCACAGCGGACAGAGCAAGAGCTAAAACAAACTAATCCAAGATACTGCTTCTGATGGCAGGAAGTGCCATATCCAGTGTATAGTATCATGGAAAACAAAAGCAGACAATACAGATCAGGGGACAGAGTAAGACAAAGAATAGAAACTGGAATCTGAAAAACATCCTACGGGTATCCTAAATGCTCACCTGAAGATTTTACTATTACTTTGGTATTGTTCCCTTCTGTGTACTACACATTTTACATATCTTGTGTTCCTCCATTTTATCTTCGCATTAAGCCTTTGAGGTAGGTGTTATTGTACTATAGATAGGTGCTATTATCTTATCTATATATTATAGAAAAGAAAACACCTTTGAGGTAGGTGTTATACTACAGGTAGGTGTTATTATCTTATCTATATGTTATAGATAAGAAAACTCATGTTCAGAAATTTAATGTTCAGAAATACTTGAATAGCATTGCACAGTTGGTAAGTGGTAGAGCCACAATTTGACTTTGGGTCTGTTTAACTTCAAAATTCATATTAGTATCCCCTTATTTTTATTATAGGCTGGATACATTTTTGATTATATGGTAGATATTTAGAATAGTTTTAGTTATCTGAAATCATAAAATGACAGGCCATGAACCAAGCGGACCCAGATGGTACTGAGGTCTTCCTATGTCATGACTGTGCAGATGAAAATGAATCATTTTGTAGAATGGCAAGAATAGGGATTGTCTCCAATGAGATTAAATAGCCCTCACACATGGCATGCTGCTAAAGCAAATTAGGTGTCTTTCTATCTTGACCATGCCATAGTATACAATACAAATGTCTTGAGTCTACGGGTGCTGAATTCGAGGGTGGTGAGTACAAACTTGCTTCCAGTTTATTGACTTGCTTAGCATAGCATTAAGTAGGAACTTAACTATTTCTCATTGAATGTACAATAATTAACTTATGCAGCACAGGCATTTAAGTTTAAAGTGTGTTATTATCCTTCCTCTTCCCAAAGTTAAAACACACACACACACAAGAAAGATAATGTATGGCAAACTCAAGATTAATTTTAGATTTCTGTGCTCAGACAACGTACAAATCACCAGGTACCATGGCATTCAAGCAGCATGATTGCACAGGAACAGAGTTTTTCCAGCAAATATCATTAAGTACTTTATTTTTGCATTGCAAAAATTTCAATACTTAATTTTGCTTAATCTTGAAATTAAAGGGTTCATTTAAAAGGAATATTTTTTTAAAACCCCTCAAATTTTAATCTCTAATGTAATTTAATTGTTTGGAGAGTGACATGTTTTATGAGCTAATTAATAATTTATTAAAATTATTAAGTGGTGATAAATTTATTAATTTTGGAACTTTTGCAGGAAAACGTTATATATTTTCGTTTTTTCATAGTTAACAAATCCATAGCTATAAAATGCCATAAAATTAAGAAAGCCTTTTTTCTCTTGCTTTCGAAGCCATGTTCTTCAATCATCAGTTTGTTTTCATACAGACAGCAAAAAGCCAGCTTATAAATGCAATATTCACATCTAGCACATCCAAATCCTTCTATCTACATGAATTTTTTTTTTTTTTTTTTTTGAGACAGAGTCTCACTCTGTTGCACAGGCTGGAGTATAGTGGTGTGATCTCAGGTCACTGCAACTTCCGTTTCCCGGGTTCAAGCAATTCTCCTGCCTCAGCCTCCTGAGTAGCTGGGACTACAGGTGCGGGCCACCACGCCCAGCTAATTTTTGTATTTTTAGTTAGAGATGGGGTTTTGCCATGTTGCCTAGCCTGGTTTCAAACGCCTGACCTCAAGTGGTCTGCCTGTCTCAGCCTCCCAAAGTGCTGGGATTACAGGCATGAGCCACCACACTTGAAGATCTTGAATTTTAAAGATTTAATGACTACAAGAAACTCATCACAAATGAAATATGGGCATAAATGTTATTACATTTTCAGATGCCAACCATTGAACCACTAACACAACATTCTTCTTCATTGTTATGAAGTGAAATATTTGTATAATAATAACAGCTATCACTTGAGTACTTACTATATGCCAGGCACTATTTATATATTACTTAATATGTAAATAATTTAATATACTGTGTATTTCATTAAGAGGGAAATAAGGAAAAAGCAGTGTCCATCATGGTGGACATACTATCCACTAAAATCAGTTGTTCTTCTGATAGTAATTAACGTGTTGGTAGGATACAGATGCTAAGCTAGACGACATCCCCAGGCTCTTTTCAGCTAGGCACGGCCATGTGTACAAGCTCTTGACAATGGAATATGGAAGGAGGCAATATGTGCAAATTCCACCTCTCTTGCTTGAGTGGAAATCACTGGACCCAGATTAGGCTCTCTCCCTTTTCTCACAGCTAGACTGGCCATATCAGACCTGGTCCTAGACAACTATAAGGAGCAAAGCTGCCACTCAGATAAAAAGATTAAACTTGAGACAATTACTTAATCATTTCATGTCCATCCATTTCAGCAGCTTAGCCTACCCAAACTAATAGATCACACAGGCACATACACATGCATATACATATATATATGCACACATATATATTGTTTTATGGTCAATTACCAATAAGGGTTTTTGTTTTTACTCTTGCAGACTTATTAATCCACTAAGTTATTTAAGAATACTTGCTGACCAAAACACGAAGAATCTCTACATCAGCTATACATAAAACTATTGTTTTCTGATTATTATATTGCTAGTGATAGCTAACTTCAATTATATGGTTTTGAATTTGAATTTTATTGTTTACAAAGCTTTTTCAAAAATATTCTTACTTTGTCTTCCTTATACTCTTTACTTTCAGACCCTAAACTAAAATTCAGAGTGGTTAAGTAACTTGGCAAATATTACTCAGTTATCAGTTGGCATAGACTGAACTGAGCCAAAATCCACACTCTTTAAATTCATACCTCCTCTTTGTGATAATATCTTTAACCTTTGACTTGGTAAATGAAACTGATTTGAATTGCACATTTCAAAAGGGAGGTGAATTTTGCCTGGTGGTGTTGTATGAAAAGTTAGCTAGGATCAGTCTTTCCTACTTCTTTATATTTGAGCATGTCTGGTATAATCTATAGTATGCTGAAAGATCAAACAGACATACGTGGGGAAATATGAAAAAAAAAATTTATTTGAAGTTTCCTTGAGAAAAATCCTCCAGGTTATCTTCAGTTTTGTTAACAGAGTAACTCAGTGAGATTTAAGGCATTAGAAATAGAAGTTGATTTAAAATAAATAAATATTTCCAGTGCAAAAGCTTTTTTGAAAATCACTTTTCTGCCCTACACTTCAGCAAAGTGTCACTGTGAGGTAATTATACTTTTTCTGCTTCCTAAGATTTTCTTTAGGGTTTTCAATTCATCTGCTCCAATAAAATCTAATGTTCTCCTCACTATTCTTCCAAATTCCTCTTCTGCTAAGGTTCGACACCACACATAAGTCTGTGTATGGTGACCAAGAACCTTCCAGGAGCATTCTTCACCCTGTCTCATGTTGTATTTAAACAATACTTCTCCTACCCCCAAACAGAAGGGAATAAAACAATAGCTTCCACTAAATACTTTCTTCCACAGAATTACCCAACAGTTCTATTGTTATGCACACAAAGCACAAGGAAGAAAGATATAATTTATTTCTTATCACACAAATATCTTCATGGGTTCATATTCAGATGAGGCAGCTTCCTTGAAGGCCCTGGAGATGTGCAGAGCTGCTCAGAGCAGCATCAAAGACTTTGGGGAAAATAATAATCTAAAACTGGAACCTCTGAGAAGGAGAAAAGAGTTCATGAGTGGAAGTCTAAAAGAAATGAAGCCTCGATGAGTTTTAGATTCCTCATTATATTAGTCTAGGTTTAGGTGATTAACTTTCTGATATGTTTAATACAAATGAAAATATTGCAAATTCTTCTAATCTTAGATAATTATTTATGGATCCATTAAGCATAAAAGGAATTATTCAACACTAGATAAATTATTAAAGTCATTAATTACCAACATAGAGAATTATTGTTGGCTGACTTGATTAGGTCTCTCCTTAAAACCAACAGTGTAGAGACACTTCTTTCAATTAATTTGACACTAGTGATTTCAGAAGCTGAAAAACATATGAACATGGTTTAATGAGGATGTTTTTATTCCGTGTTCTGTTCCCATTAATTGACAAAGAAATATTCACTGATATTTTGGCTCAAAGTCATTGCATAAGCTATCTTTCACATAAGAGTAAATTAAAAATTAAAATTCTTTCTTAAATTAGCAAGTAATGATTGTTTAATTAGAAAAGAGGAAATGCTTGGCTACTCCTTTTTAAATTGCTAAAAGGAAAGTAATATTGTTGGTGACAGAACGAGGATCAGCATCAAGTGTGGCCGATTTCTGAGAAGAAATTTCCTTTAATGACTGGATTGTTAAATCCCTCTAAGGCTGTGCAGCAGGTATTATAAAGCATGGAAGAAATTTTATAAAGATATCAAATCTCTTTTCACCCTTGGCTGCCAGTATACCACTTTGTCCCAATTCTCTTCTGGACTCTCTAAAGACTGACCAGTATTTTCCAGTATTGCCTGTCTGCCCCCAGAGCTCCTTTCCTATTACCCCATGTACTCTCACAGGAGTACCTCATCCACATCCATGAATTGCACTGGCACCAATATGTTGATTACCAAAATCCACATCTTCAACACAAACCCCATTGTAAGCTCTCAAGTCATATTTTTATACTACTTCTATACCACAAGGACCTAAAAACACTGAACATCTCTACTTCTAAATTATTATAGAAATCTCAAAATCAACATGTCCCTAATTTGCTATATCTACTCCCTTTTCCACTTTTTTTTTTTTTTTTTTCCAGGTAATGTTTTATTTCTATAATTTAAAAAACAAAAACCTCAAATTTGACAAGGTTTCATCAACTTCTACAATAATCAGAATGTCCTATAGAGATTACTTATAAAATCATGACTTTACTATGTGATATTAGTTGCCATCTGACAGCTTTGAGACTTGTCCTTGAAACTACATTTCTTGTCTGGGTAACTACCAACAGGTTATTGGAGATGTCCAGCTTATGAATATGAGCCGATGCCTTGTAGAATGGGCCTATCACACTTTCAAATAATCTCTTAGCCCTCCGACATTCTCCTCTAAATGAATGGTTTCAGTCTTCTCCTTCAGGGCTTTGTCAGTGTTCCTCTTGAGACAGCATAGGTCCTGGCAGATAAGAGACACAGAGCTCAGGATCTCCATGGGCCTCACATGTCCGGGCATATTTCCTCCCCTACCCTCTTTCCTCCCTTAACAAGCTGACCCAAGTCACGTAGCAGAAAGCTGCCACCTCCTAACTTACCCAGCCAAGCTGAATTCCTAACCATAAAAGGCAGAGCCTAATGTCTACCTCCTTGAACAATGTCTCCCAAGGTTGCTAAAGTGGGACTGTAGCATTCCTGATAAGAAAATGACCATCTCCCAAGGTTACAAAAGGAAGAGTCTGGCATTCCCCATAAGAATCGGATCAGATCCAGCCAGCTAAAGTCAAGATGGACTCCAGCACTGACCTTTCACTGACTTTTTTCCTCTTCATAATCTCATTATAATACTAAAATCACACCCAGGGGTATAGATTTAACTGGCCAATGAGACATACGACACATAAAGAAGCATGTTATCAGACTATGCAGATGCTTAAAATTCCCCACCTCTACGTTGCCTACATGTGACTCCTTTTCTTGCCTCAGCTTCCTTAAAATGACAAGAGCTTAGCCTTTTGGGGAGCTGGCACTGGGATCTCTTTCCCTTATGCTTCTCCCTTGCCTTGCTCGAGCTGCAAGCCTATTAAACCTTGCCTGAGAAAAATTTATTTTTGGCGTGATGTTAATTTCTATTTATGCAAGATCCAATAGTTACCTGAACTACAGTGACACTCTGGGTACCTCCATCATGAGCTATGGCCTTCATAACACCAGAGCAATGCCATGTGCCACAGGAGGAAGAGAGAGAACACTAAAATGCTCCACCCTGGTTCACTTTGTCCCCTGGAAATCCTTGTAGCTCAGCCTGTGGACATACTTCACAAATTTTTCTTAAAAACAATTATTTAGCTTCCAACTATAGCCTTTCTTTCTAAAGGACTCAAGTGTTGCCAGTGAAGTCACACTGAATTTACAATGCCATGTCATCATCTGCAACTGCCCCTCTCTCCAACCTCAGCTCTTCAGGAACCACACACTAACATCTCCCTTGCAAGACACTTCCCTCTAAACAAGTCTACCCATGAACACAGAAGCCTAGGGAAATTGTTGTTCCCACACACCCAGCTACAACTGGATCACACATACATGCCTCCCTATCCAATATATATTTTATCAATTAAATTACAAATTAGTTGATATTCCTGATAGGACTGTGGAACTGTAGACAACACTGTGGCTTGATAAAAGTTTAACAGCGGCCGGGCTCAGTGGCTCATGCCTGTAATCCCAGCACTTTGGGAGGCTGAGAAGGGCGGATTGCCTGAGGTCAGGGGTACGAGACCAGTCTGGCCAACGTGGTGAAACCCCGTCTCTATTAAAAATACAAAAAATAATAATAATAATTAGCCAGACATGGTGGCATGTGCCTGTAATCCCAGTTACTTGGGAGGCTAAGGTAGGGGAACTGCTTGAACCAGGGAGGTGGAGCTTGCAGTAAGCTGAGATCGTGCCACTACACTTCAGCCTGGGCAACAGAACGAGACTCAATCTCAAAATAAAAACAGTTTTAACAGCGTGTTGTTACTAAATCTGTGATCAAAAGTCAACAACATTGAGCTAAGTGCCAGATATGGTTCCAGGCAGTGAGGCACTGGGTCTATGTGACACACATGACCACAGCCCTGCTTTCATGAAGCTTGTCAAGTTCAGATATTTCTTCTAAGGAGCATGATTTCTGACTAAGTCTCCAGGGAACACCTGAACATCCGAACACATAGAATCTTTTGATGTAGGATATGAAGTCAAGCAAAAGAGACAGTAATTACATCATGTATTGAAATAATAACCAGTCACCAACTCATCACAGTGGAACACTTCAATTGAATTCTGAAGAATATTCAATATAAATTTAAAATATAGCCTCTAAGAATAATTTATGTCATTTAGTCATTCACAAAAAAGAAAACTTAACATGTAACACGACATATACTATGAATCTGCAATGCTCTATAGTGATTTTTTTTTACAGTGATTTTTTTTTCCATTTAATCCTTGCAACATCCCTTTGAGAGTAGGTGCTATTTTTAACCTCCTTTAACAGATGAGGAAACTAAGGCAAAAATAGAAATTTGCCCAAGTCCACACAGCCAGTAAGAGCCAAGATCTAAATCCCCAGTATCTCATTCTGGAATCCAGGCTATTAACCAGTAGGCTCTGTTACCCAATAAACATTTGCTGAGCATCTTCTAAATTCCCGGCACTGGGGATTGAGGAGCTGTTTTCGTTTTATTAATAGGATTATGAACTGAAGCAGCAATCTGATCTGATATGAATCTGGTATGACCTGATTTGAATATGATCTTATCCGAATCATTTCTTTGGGTGGAAAATACACTACTAGAGTTTCTATAAGTTTCTGAATGGTAATGACAACTTATTCTTTCTATACTTACCTGCTATTAGAAGAGTGTCTTCTCAGAAGAGAGTAAAGGAGCTTCCAAAAAGAAGAAAGATACTTACTTGACACTCCCTAGTCAAAATTCAGGTAAATGTTTTTCTGGGGCATATGCCATATATACCAGGTTTTATCTTTGGAAATGCCTCTATCCTTCAGTAAAACCTCTCTCCTCTCCACCATCAAAGTAAAACAAAATAAGGGTGGGTTCTTATCTATTTGAGCCTGAACAATACTTTTATAGTTGCAAACCCAAACCACATTTGACTACAAAGACATGAACATCATTTACAAATAAAATTTTATTCTGCCATTAAGAACTTTGGTTTGTCTTCCAAAGTTTTAACATCAGACAGAGAAATGTGTCTTATACTTTTTAAATATCCTTTGTGCATGTGTGTGTGTGTGTGTGTGTGTAGCAATGGCAAGCTAAATAGCAGAGAAACCAGTGTAGGAGTATCTTTAGTGTATTGGAATCTTAATAGATTATCTTCATCATTAACATATCTACAACATTACATTGTGTTAGTAGCCTTAGCATTTATGTGACTTTTTTATTTTTTATCATCTAATTTGAATTCTTCCCACACTGCTGACTGTTATTTGGAGAATGCTTTATTCTCATTGTGTGTGTGCTGGAGTGTGTGTGTTTCAAAAGACACATACAAGAAAAGATACATCAGTATTCTCAGGGTGTTTTTAAACTGAACTCCAAATTCAAGAGGTTTATGGTCTAAGTATGAGTACATAGTACATTTTCAAAAAAGCCAATCTTTCATCAAAATCTGTAATAGGTATGCAAAGAGAGACAAAATCATCTGGCAACAGCACTACATTTTTCTAACATTTCCCCTCACTATTTTACATTCTTTTTCCTCCTACAATTTTCAAATCCAAGTTTACAAGGAAGCTTTTTGAGAGCACAAAACCACTTCCCAATTATATGCTTAATATTTAAATACCTAACAACTTATCTAATACCTGTTTAAATGAGGAGCCCAATTATGACAATCATTAGAATTTCTCCATTTGTTCTTCTCTAATTATAATTTTACATGACAAAGGTAGAGAGGTATCACAAACGACGCTGAGCAGAGCAATGCAAAGTCATTTATTCACAAGAAGGAGGAACGGGTCTCTTGGCGTATTTACCAATGCAGAGTCAAAAATGTTTGCCAAAGCAGTGTTTGGAGGTGAGGCCGCAATCATTTCTATGCGAAAGGGAATTTTGCTCCCCAAAAGGAGAGAAAAAGAGAATAATAGTCAAAAGCAAATTTCCTCCAGGGGCTCATTCACATCTGCTGATTTTTTCCTTTCTAATTAGCAGGACTTATGCTTGGACAATCAAAAACACTCAGGCTTAGAGGTAAAGACTGGACAAAGAAGTAGTACAGTTATCAGACAAATACAGGTCCCGAACTTACAATAGTGAGACTTCCAATTTTTAGACCTTAAAATGTTTTGAGAGTGATATGCATTCAGTGGAACTATACTTCAGATTTTGAATTTTGATCTTTTTTCAGGCTAACGGTATGTGGTAGGATACTCTTTCTCCCAATGCTGGACAGCATCAACAAGCCACAGCACCCAGTCAGCCATGCATGGAGGTAAACAACAGTGTTTTTGGATCATAATGAAAAGAAAAAATACACTGTGCAGCCAAACTTGATATCTTCCTGAAGAACACTATTCCTGCTAAATTATCAACAAGTGTTGACAACCCAGTGCCTTCCATCATCTATTCTCGAGCCCCCCTAGAAAAGTGAGAAATTGATTATCCTGCCGCAGTAGCATCCCCGTCATCCAGCAATTAATTTTACTTTGTTGCTTCATATGTTAAGAATCATAAAAAGGACTGGATTTCTTCAGGTTAAATATAGAAACTAGCCAAAGTCGCAGGGAAAAGACATCTGACATAAAACTTAAAGAAAATGAAAAGTGCATCTATTCTGAAGCTCATTGTCCTTATTTCTTCTTCAGATGAAAGAACTGTTTCAAATGTTATATTTGTTTTGTTATGTTTTATCCCAAGCTTAGCAGATTGAGATAAATCTAATTAACAACGCTTCTAGGAGTATAACTTGTAGACCACATGTTTACAAAAGAAGCAAAAGTAGCAGAAGAAAATTGCCCTAAAGATAACCAATATAAATTTAATTAATTAATTCTCATGCTGGCACAAGATTCTATGATTCTGAGAAGTAAACATGTATTTGCCTTAAATATCACATTTAAATGCCTTCTTTTATTCATTCATTCCACATTTTGCTATGTGCCAATCCCTGATTTAAGGATTGGAGATGGAATGTAGTGTAAGACAAGCATGATCCATGATCTCACTGAGCAAATATTTCATTGGAATTATAGAAATCAAAAAGTAGAATAGGTACCATATACCTAATACAAAAATTAAATCAAAATGGATCAAAGGCCTAAACGTAAGAGCTAAAACTGTAAGACTCTGATATGGTTTGTTTCTGTGTCCCCATCCTAAACTCATCTTGAATTGTAATTTCCAGTGACAGGGGAGGGACCTGGTGGAGCTGACTTGATCATGGGGGAAGATTTTTCCCATGCTGTTCTTGTGATAGTGGGTGAGTTCTCATGAGATCCGGTGGTTTAAAAGAGTGTGGCACTTCCTTGCTCACTCTTTCTTTCTCTTTATCTCCTGCCACCACGTGAAGTAGGTGCTTGCTTTCCCTTCTCCTTCTGCCATGATTGTAAGTTTCTTGAGGTCTCCCCAGAGGCAGAAGCATATACAGCCTGAAGAACCATGCACCAGTTAAAACTCTTTTCTTTACAAATTACCCAGTCTCAGGTGGTTCTTCATAGCAGTATGAGAATGGACTAATACAGTCTCAAAAAAACAAAAACAAAAAAAAAAAACAAAAATACAGCCAAAAAAAAAAAAAAACAAGGAAAAAACTTTATGACATGGGATTTGGCAAGATTGTTTGGATATGACATCCAAAGCAGAGGCAACAGAAGAAAAAGGTAATTTGGATTTCCTCAAAGTTAAAAACTTTGTATGCCAAACGACAGTATCAACAGAGTGAAAAGACAACCCATAAAATGAGACAAAATATTTGCCAATCATATACCTGATAAGGGAATAATATTCAGCATATATAAAGAACTCCTACAACTGAATAACAACAAACCAACCATCCAATTTAGAAATGGACAAAAGACTTGAATAGAGATTTCTTCAAAGAATGTATAGAAATGGGCAATAAGAATATAAAAAGATGCTCAACATCACTAATCATTAGAGAAATGCAAATCAAAACCACAATAAGATACCACTTGATACATATAAAGGATGGCAAGTATCCAAAAAAGGGTAGGGGTTGGGGAATGAGTGTTAGTGAGGATGTAGAGAAATTGAAATCTTGCTCATTGCTGGTGGGAATGCAAAATGGTATTGCTACTATGGAAAACAGTATTAAACATAGAATTACTACATGATACAGCAATTTCACTTCTGGTTACAAACCCAAGAGAGTTGAAAGCAAGGACTCAAACAGATATCTGTACACCTATATTCATAGCAACACTATTCACAATAGCCAAAATGTAAAATCTACCTAAGTGTCCACTGACAGATAAATGCATAAATAAAATGTGGTATATGCATAAGATGGAATAATATTGAGACATACCAAAGGAAACAATTCTGGCACATGCTACAATATGGATTAACCTTGAGGATTTTAGGCTAAGTGAAATAAGCCAGTTACAAAATGACAAATACTGTATGATTCCATTTATAAGAGGTACTTAGAGTAGCCAAATCTGTTCACAGAGACAGAAAGCAGAGGCTGGGAGAAAGAGAGGCATGGGAAGTTAGTGCTGAGTGAGTATAGAGTTATGGGACTGGGAAGATGAAAAAGTCATGGAGATGGATGGTCATGATGGTTATACAACAATGTGAATGTACTTAATACCACTGAACTGTATACTTAATATGGTTACAATGGCAAATTTCAGATTATGTACACTTTACTACAGTAAAAACAAAGTATACAAAGATAATTTCAGGCAGTAAGAAGTGCTACAAAGAAACATTGTATCACTGGAAGTGACTGGAAGAAGCCTGAAAACTACATTAGAATGAGAATACTCAGTGGAAATGACATTTGACTGAGGTCTGATTGACAAGAAAGAATCAGAAGGATGAGACCTGGGGGACAAGCATTTAAAGCAGAGAGTATAGCAAATGCAAAGTCCCTGAAGCAGGGATGGGTTTTGCAAGTTGAAGAAACAGAAAAAAGGCCCACTCGAGTGGATCCTGGGAATGTAGATAAGGGATGACCTACAAGGGATAGGTAAGGTGTCACAGACCAGGGAAGGAGACTAGATTTTCTTCTAAGGACAATGTAAAACCTTGGAGGATTTTTGAGCAAGAGAATTAAGTGATCTAATTTGTTTGTAAAAGATTATTTTGGCCACTGTGTAGGAAATGAATCATAGGAGGGCAAGAGTTGAAACAGATCCATTAGGAGTTGTTCTAACAGTAGGGATGGTGGTGGCTTGGAATAGATGATAGCAGTCATGACAGAGACAAATTGATGCATTCAACATACGTCTTGAAGGTAAAGTGAACAAATCTTGCTGTTTTCATTATAAATAGGGTAATCATACATTCCCTGTTTCCCTGGGGCAGAACTGATTTCTGCCTGTCGTCCCAGTGCCCTGTGTTGTTAGTATCTCTTTTATTCTCAACAGTATCCCAGTTTGAACAATAAATCATATGGTTGCCCTAGCTATGATGAACAAAGGAAAAAGAAGAATCAAGGATAACTCCTCAGCTTGATCCAAATTTGTAGTATTGAGGTTTCAAAGATGCACTATTAACAGTATTGTCAATAAAGGAAAAACAACAGAACTCCACATTTGTTTTATTCATGAGTCCTTTTTGTCCATAGTCACTTAACAATCTCACGTTCCTCTTTCCATCCAAATTCAGTAGCTATGTATATGTACTAAAACTTCAGAAGAAAAAAAATAAGGCAAATTGAATTAGCCAACTAAAAGGTAGTTCAAGGAACTGGTCAAATAATACAAGAGAAAAGCAGCAATTCCCAGGAGAGAGCAGCACATACAGGACTAGCTGTTAGGCTGCCCCTGGTCCTTCTGCTCAGACAGAGACAAAGAACATGGAACCGGGTCTTTGGTCTGCTAAGACTATGGTAGAAGGAGCTTTATCCTGGATCCTGGACCTGGGAGGTTTTTATGCCATGAAGAGATAGAAAAGAAGACTGTCAGGGAAACATAGCCCTGTAGAGGGCCTGGACCACATGAAAAAAAGACACTGGAAATTAGTTAGAAAAAAGCATCAGAAATGAAGAAGGCTATATGAGAATTCTTCCCTAGAAGGAGGATTGTGGCACAGGAATATCTAGCATCTAAAACCAAGAAATATGTTTGACTATCTGGAAGCTGTTATTTCCTGAGATAACTCTCAAGGAGTGTCAAATTTATTATTATTTTGCATTCTGAAAAAAACACAGGCTGATGTGGCCTGAAAAAATACCTGCTACATATTTTTTTCTTTCTCTGTGTGTGTGTGTGTGTGTGTGTGTGTGTGTCTGTCTCACACACACACAAACACACAGTTCTTATAATACATTATTGCTTTCTTCCTTTATCCAAAGAAGTAGTAGTCAATGAAAAAAAATCCTCTGAAGTTTGCTTTCATGATTCTGAAGTTCAACAGATATCCATGAGGCCAAATAGAACTTCAGGCCACCCCTGAAATAACTGTTAAATGAAATTAACACCAAAGGTTAGTACTAGAACTATCCATGTTTATTAATATTGGAAGGCAAATTCATCAAAATTTATACCTTTTATTACACAATGAACTGATATACATTTTTAAAGTGATGGATAATTGACTGGGGACTATCAGTGAATGTGATCTGGGTAAAAAAGAAAACAGAAAGATTAGTTGTGCTTCAAAGAGAATTATGGTATTTCACCTGCTACCCATAATTTTCAGGCTATTTTAAGCCTTGGTTTTGTGACCATCTACATACTATGATTTCTAATATTACCCTAAGTAGAAGAACTCTAGTAGTGCCCAGGGATTCAAAGCTGATCTTTTTTAATTTCAGTAATTGTTTTTGTCAGCTGATAGCCCTCGGATATGAAGAGCACCAGGACTTAACTAAAGTCCAAATTCAGCTCTAACATAGAGAAAGAGCGAGAGAAAGGGAGCAAGTGAGAGAGAGAAAGGATGGGGGAGACAGAGAGAGATACACAGATAATCCTTTTAGGCCAGCCAAATCTATATTTATGGTAACCTGCTCCAGTCTTTTAAATGCATATGACTTACGGAAGCATCTGAATGATCTTTTTAAAACTACAGAGCTGAAACAAGTAATTGCTAAAGAGTCATTGGATTAGAAGGCTAGGTGAAGCCCACTATTTCTTCAGGTTTTCATGATCAACAGCTGCCCCCAACATATTTGATTCCGCTTTTGCTTATGCAAATATCATTCATCTTGCCTCCATCACTTGCTTTATTCCCTTAACAGAGTTCTTTAATCATAGCTATTTCCACAGATCCATCAAATCTCATTCACTATTGTATCCTGGACTCTAAATTAAGCTGAATAACACTGAGATGTCTGAGATGTTATCTTTTATGTGTTATGTGCTACCCAAATATTATCAATTCTCATAAGACTGCCTGAATATTGTGAGCCACACATAACTACCTCCAGGCCAATGCGGTGATTGCTTCTTTTACCCAACATTAGTCTCCCTTGGTTTTAATTCACGTTCAGATCTTGGCTTTTCCAGTGGATAAAATTCCAACATGATTTTAAAATAGTGTCCAGCCTCTAGTCCAGTAGAGTCAAACTCTTGGGGATTTTCTTCAAGAATTTCAATTAATGGACTGAATTGAAAAGCTTTTCCTACAAATAAGTGATGAGCTATATAGGAAATCTGACTCTGAACAAAATCTCTTGGCAGTCATTTATATATCCATAATCTAATAGATAACTTTCAAACTGTACCACATATCTAAATTATACTGTAAAATTAAAGAAAATATGTTTCTACTTTGGAAAAATAGGAGCATTTTTGACTGTATGAAGAATAGTGATGTTTCTAAACAGAACACTTGGCATCACTTTGAGTAGTCTGCTGATTTGTAAAGAGAAAGAGTGCCTCAAGACTGTGAATAAGCCATTTTCCTTTGGCAATCAAGAAATCGTTGGGGACAGAAATAGAGTCACTACCAATCTTAGCACTAGAGCCTCAAGGTCAACTGAAGAACTAATCTGTTCTCTAGCTCTTTCCCACAATCATGTGATTATTCCCTTTTTGTTCTTGCTGAATATGACAAATATTTTTTCTAAAGAATATATAAACCCTATTACAGCATTCATTTTCCATGTAAAATATTCTGTTAGAGCAAAAAGAATGAATAAAAGTATATCTTCTTGGTTGTTCAGTCCTTTCCAGAAATCTGCCACTTCTGTCAAAACATTTCATAAATCCAAGGATAACCAGTTTGGGCCAAAATTATATTTTCAATAATTAAGATAGAATGATGGTGGAAAAGCTGAGTTTTTACCTCATCTATGCAGATACTTATGCCTATTTTCCACTGTTTTGCTACTTTCAGAGAATTTGAACAAAAGATTTGAATATCCAGACACATTATATATCAAAATTAATCAACAGGTATTTGTTGAGTGCTTCACATGTAGCAAGCATTTTGCTAGAAACAGGTACCTCCTTTTCTTATCTCAGGTGCCAAGACAAAAAAGTGTTTGAAGTCCCAGTCCAACTTCCAACTTTTCATCTAAGAAGTTGTCTGCAGGCATTCCAGTCCACAGTGAATTTTTTCTAAGCGACTATAGCATTTATTTCCGTATTTCTTATTTTAATTCAAGGCAGTGAATTCCACTTGATGGAATTAATGATGTTAAACAACATCATTGCAGAGCTTGGCACATGCTTTGTGTATAGTAGATATGTATCTACTGTATTAAATACTGTTAATATTAAGTATTAAAAATGAACATTTGCTTCCCTCTTTAAGATAATGTCTATACTTAAATACACGCAACTCATTATGTAACATATCTCTAGATACAGCTCTTACATTTTTTTACATTTTTATACCATGCCTTTACAATCTCCTTATCACTAGGGGGGTGGAAAGAGGAAGGTCGCCAAACTACCCATGAAGCTGAGGTGGTAGCAGCCAGAACATCATAACTGATAGGTCAGTTGGTACTCCGAGCCAGTGATTCCAGTCTCACACAGCAATTGGCCATTTTTGTCATTACCCATACCTCCAATGCAATCATTTGAAGGTCCTAATTAATTGCCACACTCCCTAGGTGATCCCAGATCCAAGATAGTCATTCAGTGATTTGTCAAACTCAAGGTAAAGTGCAAGCTCAAACACAATACTGTTTCATAACTGTCTCATATCTGCTCTAGGAAAGATATTTTGAAACACTTTTTGAAGATTTGCTATTAAGTGTTTTTAATAAGCTTCCAAAGAAGTGTAAAGCATTCTAATTATTGTCGACAGAGTATCAAGTTGAGTGACATATTCTTTACAGCTATTTCTTCTTTGGTGTGACACTGAGCAATAATACTAAACCATTTGAACATTTAAAATTATTTTTAAAAGAATAACTAGTACCCACTGTTAAATCTACCAACCTGTTGGCATCGGTGCCCAAAATTCTACTTTTGTTCTTGATAATACAGATAGCCAGTCTGTACTCCTAGTTAAGATTAACCCACCATTTGTGCACTTGATTCCATCCCCATGCACCTACTCAAGAGCATGAGATCCAGTTCTTCTCCACTTGCTCTTACAGGAACAGATTGTCCTATTAAACCACTATATAAGCACATAAATATGCTGTAATTTCTCTTAAGTAAAAATGAGTTTTTTCACCCCACTGCCCATGTAACTTCATCTTCTATTATCCCATTTCTCTTCAACTATTTCCACCAAACCTCCCTAAAGGAGTTATTTAAATTCCTATTTCCAATTTCTCGCCTTTTATTCTCTCCAATCAGGGCTTTGCGCCTGCCAAAACATTCCTATCAGGGTCACAAATGACCCTCCAGTTTGATAAATCCCACAGTCAGTTCTTAGCCTTCATATTCCTTGGCATGAAGAATCCAAATTCTTTGAAATATCTTCCTCATTTGACTTCCAGAATACCAAACTCATCTGGCTTCCTTTCTACTCCTTCTCAGCCTCCTTTACTGGTTCCTGCTCTTCTCTCCAACTTCTAATAACCCCAATGTCTAGAAAAGGATTTGAAACATGGTATATATCCAATATGTATTTTGTGAATAAGTGAAATAAGTGAATGAATAAATCAACCTCATTAAAAAACACCTACTATAGTAGATTAGAAGCTGGCCCTGAGGTTAATGGTATGATTTTTTTAACATATCCATCTGCAAAGGAAATGTTCTATCAATGAAAGAAGGGCATAATGTTTAAACTTCTCTAAGTGGTTTCAGAGATCTGGGCCCTGCAAATTATCTTCTCCCAAATCCTATATAATTTTTAAACCATATAATTAAGTGAATACTTGGCACTTATCATGGTCAGAATCAAATTTACGTATCAGTGAAGGTTTTATTTGCTATATGAAATTTGCTTTATAGTCCATTCATATCTTCTTTATAATCAATACATCAGTCTATTTATGGATTTTTATAGGATTTGGTATACAACTTTATTATTTTAGACTATTACAGAGAACTTCGCTGTTATAAATTTTCTTTTATAATGCTTTATTGCTGAATCTCTGATTTGTTTGCTTTTGAGTCATTGGTTAGGAGCACAAAGTTGCAACAATATTATTCTTTTAGGAAAATATTAATTTGACATATAGAATCATTTTCAGGAATGCATTGTGATGGAAAGCCATTTACAAGCTTTTATTATAAGTGACTGTGTACATTCTATGGGTTTATCAAGGTAATATTAATGACGGAAATGAAGATTTCAAATATATGTAATTAAAATGATAAATGCTTGATAGCAAGGTGCAGCACTGACAAAATCTATTGTATATATTGGCATTGCTAGAAGTGACTTTTTAACAAATGGAATTCACACATTCAAATGAATTTTCACTTCAAACAGGTTACATATCTTAAAAATAAAGAATCAGCAAGACCCCCTGGGGAAGTCTGTAAATTTTAGCTATAAAAATAATAACCACTAGAATTTATACATCCAAACAGGTATTGTTCCCCTCACAGTGACAACCTTGCAAAGCTGCCCATATTCCAGTGTCGGTGTCATATGCTCAGAGCATTTTTGGAACTCCATCTTCAAAAACATCACCAAAGCCTACATCGCACTCTTTATTGCCCTCAGAGGGCCATGTGTTCATACTTCGAGGGTGGATTCTTTTAAAAAACAAGACGAAACAAAATTATTCTGTGTCAAGACCAACAAATCAGATAATGATAAAATTGAGTAATACTATCATGAATCCAAAATGAGATTTAACTACAAAATAAAAAGGCAGATGTCCTTGTAAAAGATTGTAAATCTGCTCTGAAGGCAAGTCCCAAAGAGAAGGAGATTTAACTGTGTATTGAGCAATTGAAGCAAGGTTAAAATGAATGTAGCCTCCAGGGTGGCTACTGTGAAGGGTATCAATCACTTTGGTTTTAAATTCAGAAAATTTTGTTTTAAAACTTCTTTTTGGTGGATATTTTGTAACTTAGGTATCTAAGACACTAGAAGCTAATGTTCCCCATTCTTCTCAGCGTTATGCTTCTCAACTTTAAAAATATCTGTATCATTGACTAAGGTAGCTCTTAGCTTTTTATTAAGAAATAGTTTTAGCCTCACTGCAGAATGGAAAACCAAATATTGTGTGTTCTCATTTATAAATGGGAGCTAAGTTATGAGGATTAAAAGGCATAAGAATGATATAATGGACTTTGGGGACTCAGGTGGGGAGCTTGGGAAGAGGGGGTGAAGGACTACACATTGGGTACACTGTACACTGCTCAGATGACATGTGCAATAAATTCTCAGAAATCACCACTGAAGAACTTATGCATGTAACCAAAAGCCACCTGTACCCCAAAACATTTGAAATAAAAATAAAATTTTTATAAAAAGAAATAATTTTAGAAAGAAATTAGTTTACCTTTTAAAATTTAAAATGGATATATAACAGAAAAAATGTAAACCTTAATATTATCACAAAATTCCTTAATTTACATATTGGTTTATTTATTTTGGCTAACATTGAATACTTACTCTATTTCAGATACTTCTAAACACATTAAGCATATTCATTCATTCCATCTTTATAAGAAACTTGTAAGATACATTCTATTATTAGCTTCATTTTACATGTAAAAAAAAACTGAAGTCAGAGAAATTAAGAGACTACCAAAAATCACATAGGGCAAAAAAGGGCTAGAGCCAGAATAGGAACACAGGCAATTCAATCCAGGGCTGTTCTTTGAACTACAGCACTACATTCTGAGAATATTCGCCAAATTACCGAGACATATTAGAAAAATATATATTTCAAAGGTAATAAGATATGCAGAAATGAGGATAAAAACAACAGTAAAGCATTAGCCATTAACAAATTCTTCTAAATTGTTCAGCTTTTTAAACGCTGAGAATATTTGTAATTGTATCATTATTCCTGTTTATCTAACCCCAGGCACCAAGCCACTTAGATAAGTCCTTGCTAGGGAATCTGAGTGACGTAGTGAAAGTGTCCTTGGGAGGACACTTACTTATTATTATACAATCTTAGAAAACTGTCCTACCGCACGATACATACAACTATAAGAGCATCATAAGAATGCTCTGATAGGAGTAGGAAATGCAAGGTCTTTGAGTGTCAGGCACCGTACTAGGCACTCAGGCTGCAAATGAGAGAAGGGATATAATTGCCACCCTGCTGGAGTTAATATCTTAAGGGATAGACAGTCAATTAACAATTAAACAAATAAAATATATAATTATGAGCGTTATTCTAATCATGAGGAAAATAAACATGACATAGTGGTAGAGAATAAAGTGGGTGGTTAGGAAAGGTCTAAAAGAACATGGTCAGGCCCAATACACTGAAACCCTGTAGGGCCAGATGGCATAGCAATGAATAACATTTAGAAATTGCATAACAAGAAATTAGCATCCATATCTGAGTGACACAGCTCAAATAAATTTCATTCACTAAGGCAGACTCCATGAGTTGATATGTCCAGTTCCCGTACTACCCTATAAATGGTTAAAAGCAAAAGGCCCTGGTTACCTAAAGGGTCACTCACCTGATTTTACTAAACTTTGGGTGAGCCTCTGAAAAACAGGTGGTTCCAGGAATCTGCATTCAATCCTATATTGTTAGTCTCATGTGTAGGCTTGCATTGCTTATTTTCTGGCTTCAATCATACAAAGGAAAACTAATATTGCTCAGAGGTAAAGAATCCTTTTTGCCCATCCTCAAGTTTGAACCAGTCTTTGTGAACTGTCTGTCCTCAGAAAGCCTCTGTGACATTTAATATTTAAACTGAAATCTAAAAGATGAGAAGGAGCCAGTTTTGCAGAACTTCAGGAAAAAGAACACTACAGGTCTGGTTCAAAAAGTAAACTTTTACAAAGACTGGTATTAGCAAAACATCTCTCTACATTGGCACATCTTTACTAGTCCCTTTTAACATTACCATTTCCCATTATCATAAAGCCAGCATCCCATAATAAGACATGGAAGCCATTATCAAGGGAAGCAAAGGGGTAACTGCTGGTTCCCTTATTTGGAGGTCTCGTCTGCGTTTGGACTCTTTAATCTTTAAGCACAGTCCAACTCCCCTGATGGATCTGGGATTCCTGTCTTGGTGCCAGAGATGTTGCTTAGATTGCGAGGTACTCTTTCAAAAGCCAAGCATCCACACATCACTGATAATAAAAACACTAAAGTCACATAAGTACTATAGAGAAAGCAGGAAAGGTGAAGGACCTCTGCTTTCACAATACCTGAGTCAAAAGGAAACTGTTTAAAAAAATCTGAGATACAAAGACACATAAGATGTCACAACAGGATCCTATTCATAAACAAGAAAATGCAGAACATTTGTTTTTTTAAAAGCAGAGGAATAAATGAACCAGACCAAGGCCTGGTTTCTTTAAAAAGGCTTTACTAAATTGGGTGTCCAGGATTATAAATCCCAGTTACTATTTGAGTCTCCCCTTTTCTAAGTATTCCCAGAATAAGATAAATGACCACATTTTGCCTTAAAGCTATGGTAATCAAAACACTTCTAAAGCATATAATGCAATTTCCAAAATTTTAAAAAATAATGATACTTCAGTGTCACAAATGAAGCCAAATCTGGTGGGGGAGCCCGTGTTGAAACACAGGCACAAATGGCTTAGCTTGTCACTCTCATGCAGTTTGCAAACCCTTCCCCAAGCTGCCAAACTGTACTGATTGCCAGGCCTCTGGAATGTCACACAATTTCTCTCAGGGGCTGTTGAGCAGCAGGTACACATGCCTGTGCATGTCCTCATGGGGGACATGTCTGAAATCACACAGCTCCACACCCCAAGCTGCAATACTGTTCTATGGACATTTTGCATATATATCTCTCTCTTTGATTCCCCATCAGGATGTCTCCTGTTTATCACCCCCATGCTATTTCTAATCTCTGTAGTCAGCTGTTGCAGCTGTGTCTAATTCCACAATTCTGCTTCTGTTTCTTCACTGATTATTCAAAAAGAATTTATTAAGAATTATGTCCCAAGCACTGTGTTAGGCACCAACTGAACCAAAAAGACATGACCTCTAATTGCAAAGAGCTTAAAATGCAGAGTAGACAGATGTTAAACAAACAAATATAGCATTAGAACTTGCAGTAATATAATACTATGAGGGGGAAGGACAGAAAGGAGCTTATTTGGACTCTGGTTCCAGAAGGCATTTCTGAGGAGGTAATAATTAAACTAAGGCCTAACAGATAAATAAGAGAAAACCAGAGAAAGAGTGAAGAGAAGACACTGAAGGCATAAGGTGCAACACAGGCAAAGGCCTGAAACCAATGAGAGCTTGGCACATGTGGGGAATGGAAAATAGGTTGGTCAATGGTAAGAGTGAAACTGGCATGCAATGAAGTAGCAAAAGAAGTAGGAGCCAGATCATGGCTTGCAGGTCATGTTAACTATTTTTAACACAAGGGTTGGCCAGTAAACAGTATTGACATGATCTGCTTGATTATATTTTAAATGGCTGTCTTGTCTGTCCTATAGGAAAGAGCTAAGAAGAAGGCAAGAGTGGAAGTTAGAAAGTCAATTATAGGGACATTGCAGTAATGCACGTGGACTCCATCTCTTCTCAGTGAGTTTCTTCTGGCTCCTCCAGTCACTTAGGACCCACTCTGATTTTTCATGGAAAAGTTTGACTTAGAGACACTAGTATCCCTCAATAGTTTTCTCTTTTCTTCCATGTGGTAAATCAAACAATCAGCATGAGAAAAGTTCCAGCTTTTCTCAGCTGTGTTCATGATTCTTAGATGCTGCTTTGTCACTAAAGTTTAAAGATGTCTTAAGCTTGTGAAGTTGAACCCTGGAAAACTAAAGTTTTCACATTCCACTATATTAAAAAGAGATAGTTCCATGGATTCTATGTGACTATATGTGTAACTTTAATATATACTTATCAGCAAGAATTTCCCATTTTGGAAGTGAAAACACATCTGCCAAAATTTGACTTCGGTGATAAATGGTGTTGCCTTAACATTTTATCAGCCGGGTCCTTAGCTTGACATCTATAAACACTAAGGAAAGACCATAAACTCCCTGAAAGAGTATGCAAACACTTAGATGCACTCATGCTTGAAGACTTTTCTGCAAAGGTCTGTAACACTCCTCAGAGTTTCGGCAGGATTCAAGAGTGAGTGGCTGAGGTTTACCTATCCATGGCTAGCAAACTTTCTCATCATCTCCATGGGCACACGACCAAGGCTGGCCAATCAGAATCTTCCCTGACACTGATAAATGGATATGAAGAGAAAAAAGCTAGGTTTTCACTGGAATTCCTAAGCTTGGGCTGCAGTGGCTATGTTCCCTGCCATGTGGAAAAATCCTTCCAAAATAGGACAAAAGTATTTAAAAAATAGACATTTAGGTTAAAAACAAACAAACAAAACAGGCAGAGACAGATGGATTTCTGCCATCATTAAACTAAGGCTCTAATTCTTGCCTCTGTTCCTCCAGTTCTGGAATCTACCCCAGTATCCTTCCAAGCTACTTGAGCTGATTAATTCTCTTTTTGTTAAGCTAGCTTGAGTTGGAAGTCCATGCCTCTTGCAAGAGAATTAGTCCTGGCTTATAAAATAACACTCAAATGCTTAAGAATTATCTCTTCAGTGTAATGATCTGATATCGAAATCCATCAGAGACTTAAAGATATTAAAATTGAAATTGAATAAAAATATAAATTCATATTTGGCCACTTAACGTTCAGAGATATTACTATGACTACCTACACATATTTTACCAGATTTAGCTCTAGCAGCAGAAATTAAAGCCTAATTAGCCACCTGTGGGAAGCTTATTAAATTATATTTACACATTAAATGTTTGCTTAATAATCTAATAAACCATAAGACCACTTGAGGTTACAAAGTAGATGGCATATTTTAGATAAATTTAAGGGAATTAGGTAGCTCACATAAAATTATTTAATCCAGTACATGTCATAAAAGACTTAAAATGCCATGGCAGAAAGAGACTTGTAATTTCATTCTAGTGGTAATGTTGATATAAGGAGTAAAAACTGGTAAATCACAAAATATAGAAACACTCTGCCTAATCAATAGTGTAAGTCTCTAGAACATCCTCCAAATCAATATGATATATAATAATGACAAGAAGCACGTAAGAGTAAATGAAAAAAAAAGTGAATTGTCTCCCAGCCCAGCACCATTATCTGTACTATATTAAAAGTGCATTTAACACAAAAATGTGATCAGTCTTCTTAACTTCAGTAGCACTGACAATAAATAAAATTTATCTTTCCTTCTTCATAATAGAGAGTTATAACATTCCAGAAACCTCACAAAACTAGAAAACAAATAGTTTTGAGAATCTCAGACCACGCTAGCACTTAACTACAGACTCACACCTGCAGGCTTTTGGCAATATCGAGAACATTCAAAGTTTATAATTACTGAGTTCAAATGACCATTTATGCATAGGATGTGCATTATACATTTAACTTCCAGTCGGAGAAATAGCAATGCAGTAAAATCTCATTGAGAATGGGGCGTTTTAGATAAATAAATTTTGCCAAGTATATGAGGAGGCAAATAATGCACTGAGAGCCAGCAATATGCCAGGCCCTTGCTGGCTGCACTTCACATATATGATGTCAACCCAGCCCTGTGGCACCCCTGCATGGTGGGAAGTATCCCCTTCACTTTACAGATCAGTAAACCAAAGCTCAGAGCATAAGTAACTTGCCCACATCACTTCAGCCTAAGAGATGGATCTGGATGCAAATAGAGTCTAACTCTGAGTCAGAAATATTTTTTCATTTAGATCATGTTTTATTCAATAAATGATTATAAAATGAGAACAAATTATAGATGTAAATATTCTTTTAAAGTAGAAAATACTGAATGTATTTTTTCAAAGTCTCAAGGATAACTATCAATATGAATTTTTTTATTTTTCTTGTTATCCCTCAAGGTCAAGCTTTTGTTTATTCCACCTGCTGTCATTGTGTCTTCCACAAACACTGCCTCTTCATAATAGCAACTCCCACTATACACACACACACACCCCTTCAAGTTTGTTATTCCAATCTTCTCTGGGTGGGAAACAAGAACACCATGTTGTTTAAGTGTTATATGTTCATTGAGAGCCATTAAAATTCTGGAAGAACCAAAAAAGTCAATTCCATGTTACCAAAGTCTTTGAAACCACTATGTCAGAGGCCTCCTTGGTTTATTTCCTTACTCCTAAGAACATTTATACCCCAAAGGACTGAAATTTCAGAAAAGAAGATTGGAGATAGAAAATTGCTTCCAAATACATGAAAAGTGGCTGTATTTATACGCTTGAACAGTTTGGTCTGGGATTTCTGTTATACTAGCTAACTTCTAAATATAGACTCCAGCAATGATTTATGGACTAAATTATATTTGCAATCCCTTACCCACCTGTTAGATCACTGGAAAATCTTACTTGTTATAGCCCATATCATACCTCTCATCCCATCCAGTCATCCTAAAAGAACAGTGTAGACCTTTCTATAACAATAAAGATCATCACTTGTGTACCTCTTGAATGTGAAGCACTGCACTAGGCATTCTGTGTGCAGCGACTCACTAATCTCGTAAGCAAACAGTTATGCCTATTGTGGTGTGCACGTTGTGCTTTTCAAAACTTATGAGTGCCAGTTATATAGACTACAAGGTGAGTGGTACTCCTTGCAAATGTACAATGCCCAACCTACACAGTGGCATAAAGGTAGGTACTATTGGATTCCCATGGCACAGAAACTGAGGAAACTGAGGCTTAAAAGTTTAAGTGGTAGAGGTATGTCAGGAAAAGAGGTCTTAATCACTGTGTTATACTGCACCCTATATTTTCCTACAGAATAATGTTGAGTTGTGATACTTTAAAACATACCCATACTTGCAGACACTTCAGATATATCTATACACAAGCACTCAGACTGCAGAAATGGCCTAGGTTAGTAGGAGATTACCCAACAACAACTATCTGTTTCTCAAGAGTGCCCCAGAATAAACCAGAACCCAGAAGAGTCCTAAGGATCCTAAGAGATTCCTCAAATACAAGAACAGCTCCATAGAATAGGTTCTGGAACCAACAACCCATGCCCATCTGAGATCCCTAAGAGCCAATACATACCTAACTAATGGATTTGACCAATACAGTGCCATGGCTGACATCAAATTATCAAACTAATTCCTAAATGAGTCTATAGGTGCTAAGAACTGATACATCTCTGATCCATAACCATGCCTAGTGTGAATTCGGACTTAGCTGGAAATACACACTCTATACATTTTGCTTTTACCTGGAGATGCACACTCATCATGCAATACTTGGTAACCAAATTTCCCCAGATTGTTAGCTCTTCCATAAGCCCAAACATAACTCTTATTCAGAAAGGTAAACACTGTAGAGTTCAAGCAGATTCCAAGGCAGCTCTGCAGCTGATGAGCCACAGAACCTTTGGTGCAGCTTCTATAAGAGCAATCCATCAGATGGCATGTACCATCACCACCCTACACAGTAATTTCTACTTCAGCACAGTAAGAATGGACCATTTCTGGAGTCTATCTGAGAGCCCTTTCATTTATCTCAAGTTTTACTAAATGTTTACTGAGCACCTACTCTAAGTCTAATACTAAGTGTAGCATTAGCCAATGGCACATTGAAATGAAAAGAAATAGTCCCTGTCCTCAAAGAACCCATGAGAAAAGGAAGGAGGAAGATATAAAAATACGTAAATCCTAAAACACATAGTAGTGCTGACAAAACGGTGAAAGAGCAATTAGCTCTGCCTGTGGGTGAGACAGTAGGTTGGAGAAAGAGTCATAGAAAAAAAAAAAGCGGCAGTACTAATGGGTCTTGGAGGACAAGTAGGAGTTTGCCTAGTTAGGAAGCTGAGGTGGAGAGCAGGTGGGAGAAAGCTGTTTCTTGCTATATAATTAACTGTAAGAGCATAAGGGGAAAGCAGTTCTTCCTGCTTTCATTATACTTGTGCTTTGTCCTCCCTTGATTATATTTTCTTGGAGTTTAAAGTAAGCAATCAGGAGAGATTCACTAGACTGTTGTTTGGATTCAAGTGGAATGGGCTGGGTTCAGGTAGAAACTATTGCAATTTTTTAAAATATTTTTCTGGGTCCATTAAAAAATCAGCTGCAATCTCATGACTTTTCAACAGTTCATGTTGTGAAAACATGAGATATTTTTCTTCAGAAAAGTGTAACTCGAAGGTCACAATTAAATTAAACATCAACATTTATTAAGATCAAGTTAATACTCTCTCAAAATTAGAGTACTCCCCCCAGTGTGTATTTAAATTGACAGCTGGTGACTAGGGTAACATGTTCCACCATAGCAACACAGAAATCTTTACAGAATGTAAAATGATTGCTGAGATGGCGATTCCTGAGATCTTTTCCAGTAAACCCCATGAGCTGAACTACTTACTCAACAGCAGTGTCAGAAGTGTTCTAAACTACATGGCTTTATAGAGAACTCCAAAGCTACCTCCTAAATCTGAACACTTCCTTTATTATAATACAATAATGTACTCCAGACCCAATTTCCTCATCAGCTTATAGAAAGAGAAAAATACTAAGATGTATCATGGTACAGGAAAAATAAGCTAGCACATATTTAGGCAAATCATATATCTAACACGTTTAATACTCATAGACTTCACTTAAGAAAACTCTAGGGCTGTCCTGAGCACAATTGGTCCATTTCCTTTTTATCTGTCTTATCAGCAATCTACTATAGTCTCTCCACAGAGGGGAGAGACTTGTTTCCCACATATATTCTGGGTGGTACTAGCCTCGATTTCTCTTTCTACAGTACATCCTTGCACTCATGCAACCTCTAGCCCTGCTGACAATAGATGTGCGAACTCAATTTCATGACTTCCATTCATCTGATCAGAGTTCACACTCAGAAAGGTTGAAGACAAGCATCTTTCAACACTGTCATCTTACACTCATTACAGCTGAAATCAGAAGCATCACACTAGAGGAAACATTAACCAAAATCCTGTTTGCTGTTCATTGAGAAATGTTGCTTCCCCAGAACTTCTGGTATTCACTTTGCTAACACTGACACCTTCCAATCTGTAATATTTGCTGTATGTCTAGCTGGATGTTTTCATTTCCAATCTCATCCTAAGGTCAAAACTACATACTTACCCCATCAGAACCTAGCAGCAATGATCTGTTGTTATCCAGTCCAATATATGAAGGGTATCTTCAAACAGCAACTAGAGTTGTGCAGAATGCCTTATTAAAGACTACATGCTTCTGGCCGGGCATTGCGGCTCACCTCTGTAATCCGAGCACTTCGGGAGGCTGAGGCCGGCGGATCACCTGAGGTCGGAAGTTTGAGACCAGCATGAGCAACATGGAGAAACCCCATCTCTACTAAAAATATAAAATTAGCCAGATGCGGTGGTACATGCCTGTAATCCCAGCTACTCGGAAGCCTGAGGCAGGAGAACCGCTTGAACCCGGGAGGCAGAGGTTGCCGTGAGCTGAGATTGCGCCATTGAACTCCAGCCTGGGCAACAAGCGCGAAACTCT
>NW_012120376.1:1304867-1305985 GCF_000951035.1 Colobus angolensis palliatus | reverse complement strand
CAGAATGCCTTATTAAAGACTACATGCTTCTGGCCGGGCATTGCGGCTCACCTCTGTAATCCGAGCACTTCGGGAGGCTGAGGCCGGCGGATCACCTGAGGTCGGAAGTTTGAGACCAGCATGAGCAACATGGAGAAACCCCATCTCTACTAAAAATATAAAATTAGCCAGATGCGGTGGTACATGCCTGTAATCCCAGCTACTCGGAAGCCTGAGGCAGGAGAACCGCTTGAACCCGGGAGGCAGAGGTTGCCGTGAGCTGAGATTGCGCCATTGAACTCCAGCCTGGGCAACAAGCGCGAAACTCTGTCTCAAAAAGAAAAAAAAAACAAAAAAAGACTACATGCTTCCTCATAAAAACCTGGGAACTGGAGGGGCAGGATGGTATGCACTGACAGGAAATGATACAAATGACAAATGAGCAATGTCTAATTATTCAGACATTCCTCAGACTCAGAGACAAAAGCAGGACAACTGAGAGTTAGGGATGAAACTCCATCCTCCTCTAACCCTATTGTGCCTGTGTACTGCAGTACATATTAATGTAACATCAAGCCCTGTTTTTAGACTTCTGCAATTTCACAGGCATAAATCATTCCTGTACCACAAGTCACCTTTGAGTTGGCAATGCCAAGTTTAACATTTTGCAGAATTCTACAACAATATAATTGAAAGCAAGTGATATTTAAAATGAATAGATAATTTTAATAGAATAAAATTAGCCTAAATATAGCTTGTTTGAGATAATTTATTGAGTAATAATTAAAAGTAAAAGTGACAAACGTGCCATTTAGCTAATCCTATCTTCACAATAGCTTTCACAGTTGAATTTGGAATGCTGTTCTTCTGAAGCAAAAAAAAAGCTAATGTAATGGTCTTTTTCTTTATACATAATATTGATTAGTCCTCAGTGATTTTAGCCACCACGGTTTGCTCTGAATTGCACATCTGATTAAAGAAGGAAAAGCATAGTACAACTGAAGTTACAAGCTGGTCAAAGTGTTACTTTTTATATTAGCCCATGCCTTTTGTTAAGGAGAATTAAAAACAAAATCTTCTTCCAACCCAGAAATCTTATCCATAAAAGTAGTAAGAAAGAAAACATTTTTTACCATTGG
>NW_012120376.1:1300790-1303572 GCF_000951035.1 Colobus angolensis palliatus | reverse complement strand
GTGATTACCATAATGCAAACTCATTTACAGAAGATATGTGACTGCTCCGAGTCCCCAGAAGAGAAAATCAAAAACAAAAAGAACAAAATGACAATGGTTTCTAAACCATTAAATCAGCACAAATTAATATGTCATGCCAAAACACATGCTTTATAGATTGCAATGATTATTGATAATGTATTTCACCAGGGGGAAAAAGCAAATTCTTAATAAGCCTTTGTTTTCCTGCCTATTTCTGACAGGGACGATGATTTCATTTTTAATTTGTTCAGAAGTAAATTTATAATGATAACCAAAGGGAAATGATTTGCTCCCCTGTATGAAATTATCTATACTATCATTAGCCATTAAAAATGTATTAGATTGAGTACAAAGGGGAGTTTTGCATTCATCTAAATAATGCATGTTGCTCTACAAAATACAAAATGTATAACAGAGATGAGTTAAATGAGTCAATTTACCAAAATTTCAAATCAGCGCTCATGTTAGAACTTATTTAGCTGATATATTTGGCTGATGACGCATCCCAGATACGTAGTTTAAACTATTTAATGAACTTTCTACCTATATACAGTAATTCTCCACTAAGTGCTCTGAGAAAGCACCATCTAATGTTAGCATTAAGAGGGATGTGTAATACCAATCAATAGCCAAATAAAACAAAACCACCAGAAGTCAGAAGGGGATAATGCAGAGAGTAATGCTTTCTGATGAGACCTTTCTTTAGAGGGCAACATCAAAAGGAATCATCCAGGGTCTGCTGCCATTAGCAGATCACATGCAACTGCTACCAAGTTGCTAACAGAGTTCTTATTTAATGAAAAATAGGTGCACTCGTAGCTCTTGCTGTGTTTCAATTCATCTTGGAAAGTGCTATGGTAAAAAGAAATGTCATAAAGAAAAGTATAGGCTGGGTGTGGTAGCTCATGCCTGTAATCCCAGCACTTTGGGAGGCCAAGGCTGGCGGATCACCTGAGGTCATGAGTTCGAGACCAGCCTGGCCAACATGGTGAAACCCCCATCTCCACTAAAAAAAAAATAAAAATTAGCCGGGTGGGGTGGCAGGCACCTGTAATCCCAGCTACTCGGGAAGCTGAGGCAGGAGAATCGCTTGAACCTGGGAGGCGGAGGTTGCAGTGAGCTGCGATCATGCCACTGCACTCCAGCCTGCGTGACAGAGTGAGATTCTATGTAAAAAAAAAAAAAAACTATAAAGGTTTAATGTGAACACTAAGGAGAGTCCCAAATTCAGACATTATCCAAAAAGTTCACTGGTTTGGGGTTTCTGGGAAAATGAAGGGAGAGGCAGAAGAGAAGGGATGCTACGAATTCCTGATTTGAATTTTAATTCTGTCAGTTCTAAAATCTGTCCTCCAATCTGATGTGTTTGGCAAATTAAAAGAAAGTGTAGGAAAATCGCTATAGATGACACTGTGGCCTGCTTGATGAGAATCTGTGGAGTAACAGTAAACTTTTCTTTAGTATATTCCCCTTTAATTTACATGAAAAGAGAAGCTGTTTCTCCAACACTCGCCCCTAACATCCCACTGTGAAGACAGCTGCCTTATTTGCCTTTCAGCAAATTAAAAGTTAAAATAGCTTCACTGTCAGGAGTAGCAGCAGCAATTGAGAGACTTGTAAAAGAGCTCATTTTACTGCAACAGAGCGTTCCATTTTCCAAAGGATCACTGCTACCTTTTTTTTTTTAATTTCTGCAGAGTCTTCCAAGAAATGACACCCTTCCTCTACTATCACCCTCTCTGCTGCTCCCCCGTTGACATAAGTCAAGACAAAATTCCAAAAGTAGAACGAGAAAGGTTCTGCTTTCTTGATGTTCCTCACGCCTTGAGTTTTGATTTCATTTTCTTACATTGTGAGGATTCACCTCTATCTACCTCCCAGTAGTGAAAGTAATTAATAAAAATTAAAAGTACAACAAAAATGTAGGTCATTCTCTACTTCAGACAAAAGTGTAAAATATCTCTGGTATTTCTCCACCCACCTGCCCTCCCCTCCCCCACACGCACACATACACTTTTTTAAAAAAGGAATGAGAATGGAGGGCCAATCAGAGTTAATAAAGCTACTGGAAGAACTATATACATCATTTCCTCAAAATGCCAGAAGAGAAAAAAGGAAAAACTACCAAAGGGAAGAGCAAATAAATTCTACCAGAGTCTTAAGTTTGGCTTGTATTTTATTTTTCCAAATAAACAAAATTCTATCCCCAAAATAAAAATAAAGGAGTGAACTCAAAAACATTTTTAAAGCCATATGTTCTTAATTTTGGTCTTGTCAATTTTAGCCTAGGGACCTCAAAAGTTTAACTTTTCCTTAGGTATTTTTCAGAATTCTGACTTACCAAAATGAGCTAAGATTATTTTCTTAAGTAAGGTTTGCATTCAGAAAGGAAACTGAAATAGAAGATCCGGAAGAATAAGTATTCAATTAGGATGCTATTGCTGGACTTTTTAACTCTTCTGTGTTCATATATTTTTCAGGGCAAATTCATCACAACCTCCTCTTTCCTTACTTAGCATATAAAACCTTACCATTTACTTTTAGTTTAAAATCTCCTGGATGACTGAAATAAGAATACTGCTAAATAAAGTACAAATCAATATAGTATTTGTTACTTTAATATTATTGTTAGTATCTGCAAGAGGCCACAAAAATTATCTTCTCTTTTTCCTATTTTGCTTAATATGCTGCAAAGAGTATTGTCTAAAGAATTTATTATTTCATTTCTTACCTTTCCATGGCTTTTTTACCACACTTTTAA
>NW_012120376.1:1234299-1299950 GCF_000951035.1 Colobus angolensis palliatus | reverse complement strand
TTCTCCCATTCTGTACTTGCTGGTTCATTTTGATAATAGCTTCTTTTGCTGTGCAGAAGCTCTTTAGTTTAATTAGATCCCATTTGTCAATTTTGGCTTTTGTTGCCATTGCTTTTGGTGTTTTAGTCAGGAAGTCTTTGTTCATGCCTATGTCCTGAATGGTATTGCTTAGGTTTTCTTCTAGGATTTTTATGGTTTTAGGTTTTATGTTTAAGTCTTTAATTCATCTTGAGTTAATTTTCATATAAGGTGTAAGGAAGGGGTCCAGTTTCAGTTTTCTGCATTTGGCTAGCCAGTTCTTTGAACACCATTTATTAAATAGGGAATCCTTTCCCCATTTCTTGTTTTTGTCAAAGATCAGACGTGTGGCATTATTTCTGAGGCCTCTGTTCTGTTCCATTGGTCTATATATCTGTTTTGGTACCAGTACCATGCTGTTTTGGTTACTGTAACATTGTAGTATAGTTTGAAGTCAGGTAGTGTGATGCCTCCAGCTTTGTTCTTTTTGCTTAGGATTGTCTTTGAGATATAGGCTCTTTTTTGGTTCCACATGAAATTTAAAGTAGTTTTTTCTAATTCTGTGAAGAAAGTCAATGGTAGTTTGATGGGGATAACATTGAATCTGTAAATTACTTTGGGCAGTATGGCCATTTTCACAATATTGATTCTTCCTATCCATGAGCATGGAATGTTTTTCCATTTGTTTTTGTCCTCTTTTATTTCCTTGAGCAGTGGTTTGTAGTTCTCCTTGAAGAGCTCCTTCACATCTCTTGTAAGTTGGATTCCTAGGTATTTTATTCTCTTTGTAGTAATTGTGAATGGAAGTCCACTCATGATTTGGTTCTCTGTTTGCCTGTTAATGATGTATAGGAATGCTTGTGATTTTTGCATATTGATTTTGTATCCTGAGACTTTGCTGAAGTTGCTTATCAGCTTAAGGAGATTTGGGGCTGAGATGATGGGGTTTTCTAAATATACAATCACGTCATCTGCAAACAGAGTCAATGTGACTTCCTTTCTTCCTATTTGAATACCCTTTCTTTCTTTCTCTTGCCTGATTGCCCTGGCCAGAACTTCCAATACTATGTTGAATAGGAGTGGTGAGAGAGGGCATCCTTGTCATGTTTTGGTTTTCAAAGGGAATGCTTCCAGCTTTTACCCATTCAGTATGATATTGGCTATGGATTAGTCATAATAGCTCTTAATATTTTGAGATATGTTCCATCTATACCTAGTTTATCGAGAATTTTTAGCATGAAGGGGTGTTGAATTTTATCGAAGGCCTTTTCTACATCTATTGAGATAATCATGTGGTTTTTGTCATTGGTTCTGTTTATATGATGGATTCCCTTTATTGATTTGTGTATGTTGAACCAGCCTAGCATCCCAGAGGTGAAGCTAACTTGATAGTGCTGGATAAGCTTTTTGATGTGGTGCTGGATTCAGTTTGCAAGCATTTTATTGAGGATTTTCGCATTCATGTTCATGAGGGATATTGGCCTGGAATTTTGTTTTTCTGTTGTGTCTCTGCGAGGTTTTGGTAACAGGATGATGCTGGCCTCATAAAATGAGTTAGGGAGGAGTCCCTCTTTTTCTGTTGTTTGGAATAGTTTCATAAGGAATGGTAACAGTTTCTCTTTGCACCTCTGATAGAATTCAGCTGTGAATCCATCTGGTCCTGGGCGTTTTTTTGGTTGGTAGGCTATTAATTACTGCCTCAATTTCAGAAATTGTTATTGGTCTATTCAGGGATTCAACTTCTTCCTGGTTTAGTCTTGGGAGGGTGTATGTGTCCAGGTATTTATCCATTTCTTCTAGATTTTCTAGTTTATTTACATAGAGGTGTTTATAGTATTCTCTGGTGGTAGTTTATATTGCTATGGGATCAGTGGTGATATCCCCTTTATCATTTTTTATTGTGCCTATTTGATTCTTCTCTCTTTTATTCTTTGTTAGTCTGGCTAGTGGTTTACTATTTTGTTAATCTTTTCAAAAAAAACCAACTCCTGGATTCACTGATTTTTTGAAGGGTTTTTTGTGTCTGTATTCTCCTTCAGTTCTGCTCTGATCTTAGTTATTTATTGTCTTCTGCTAGCTTTTGTATTTGTTTGCTCTTGCTTCTCTAGTTCTTTCAATTGTGATGTCAGGGTGTTGATTTTAGATCTTTCCCACTTTCTCCTGTGGGCATTTAGTGCAATAAATTTCCCTCTAAACACTGCTTTAGTTGTGTCCCAGAGATTCTGGTACATTGTGCCTTTGTTCTCACTGGTTTCAAAGAACTTCTTTATTTCTGCCTTAAATTCATTATTTACCCAGTAGTCATTCAGGACCAGGTTGTTCAGTTTCCATGTAGTTGTGCTGTTTTGACTGAGTTTCTTAATCCTAAATTCTAATTTGACTGAACTGTGGTCTGAGAGATTGTTTGCTATGATTTCCATTCTTTTGCATTTGCTGAAGAGTATTTTGCTTCCAAATATGTGGTCAATTTTAGAATAAATACGTTGTGGTGCTAAGAAGAATTTTTTTCTGCTGATTTGGGGCGGAGATTTCTGTAGATGTCTATTAGGTCTGCTAGGTCCAGAGCTGAATTCAAATCCTGAATATCCTTGTTAATTTTCTGTCTTGTTGATCTGTCTAATATTGACAGTGTGGTATTAAAATCTCCCATTATTATTTTGTGGTAGTGTAAGTCTCTTTGTGGGTCTCTGAGAACTTGCTTTATGAATCTGGGTGCTACTGTATTGGGTGCATTTATATTTAGGATAGTCAGCTATTCTTGTTGAATTGATCCCTTTACCATTGGGTAATTCCCTTCTTTGTCTTTTTTGATCTTTGTTGATTTAAAGTCTGTTTATCAGGGACTAGGATTACAACCCCTGCTTTTTTTTTTGCTTTCCATTTGCTTGGTAAATATTCCTCCATCCGTTTATTTTGAGCGTATGTGTGTTTTCGCACGTGAGAAGGGTCTCTTGAATACAGCACCAATGGGTCTTGACTCTTTATCCAATTTGCCAGTCTGTGTTTCTTAATTGGAGCATTTAGCTCATTTACATTTAAGGCTAATATTGTTATGTGTGAATTTGATCCTGTCATTATGATGGTAGCTGGTTATTTTGCCCATTGGTTGATGCAGTTTCTTCATAGTGTCGATGGTCTTTACAATTTGGTACATTTTTGCAGTGGCTGGTACCAGTCTCTCCTTTCCATATTTAGTGCTTCCTTCAGGAGCTCTTGTAAGGCAGGTCTGGTGGTGACAAAATCTCTCAGCATTTGCTTGTCTGTAAAGGATTTTATTTCTCCTTCATTTATGAAGCTTAGTTTGGCTACATATGAAATTCTGGGTTGAAAACTATTTTCTTTAAGAATGTTGAATATTGGCCCCACTCTCTTCTGGCTTGTAGAGTTTCTGCAGAGAGATCTGCTGTTAGTCTGATGGGCTTCCTTTTGTGGGTAACCTGACCTTTCTCTCGCCTGCCCTTAACATTTTTTCCTTCATTTCGACCTTGGTGAATCTCACGATTATATGTCTTGGGGTTGCTCTTCTCAAGGAGTATCTTTGTGGTGTTCTCTGTGTTTCTGAATTTGAATGTTGGCATTTCTTGTTAGGCTGAGGAAGTTCTCCTGTATAACATCCTAAAGAATTTCCAACTTGTTTCCCTTCTCCCAATCACTTCCAGGTACACCAACCAAACGTAGGTTTGGTCTTTTCACATAGTCCCATATTTCTTGGAGGCTTTCTTCATTCTTTTTCATTCTTTTTTCTCTAATCTCATCTTCATGCTTTATGTCATTAAGTTGATCTTCAATCTCATATCTTTTCTTCCACTTGATCAATTTGGCTATTGATATTTGTGTACGCTTCACGAAGTTCTCGTGCTGTGTTTTTCAGCTCCACTAGGTCATTTATGTTCTTCTCTAAACTAGTTATTCTAGTTAGCAGTTTCTCTAACCTTTTATCAAGGTTCTTAGCTTCCTTGCATTGGGTTAGAATATGCTCTTTTAGCTCAGAGGAGTTTGTTATTACCCATCTTCTGAAGCCTATTTCTGTCAGTTTGTCAAACTCACTCTCGGTCCAGTTTTGTTCCCTTGCTGGCAAGGAGTTGTGATCCTTTGAAGGAGAAGAGGTATTCTGGTTTTGGAATTTTCAGGCTTTTTGCACTGGTTTTTCCTCATCCTCATGAATTTATCTACCTTCATTCTTTGATGTCAATGACCTTCGTATGGGGTTTTTGTGTGGATGTCCTTTTTGTTGATGTTGATGCTATTCCTTTCTGTTTGTTAGTTTTCTTTCTAATGGTCAGGCCGTTCAGTTGCAGGTCTACTGGATTTTGCTGGAGTTCCACTCCAGACCCTGTTTGCCTGAGTATCACCAGCAGAGGCTGCAAAACAGCAAAGATTGCTGCCTGCTCCTTCCTCTGGAAGCTTCATCCCAGAGAGGCACCTGCCAGATGCCAGCCAGAGCTCTCCTGTATAAACTGCCTGTCAACCCCTGCTGGGAGGTGTCCCCTAGTCAGGAGGCCTTGGGGGTCAGGGACCTACTTGAGGAGGGAGTCTGTCCCTTAGCAGAGCTTCTTCTTTGTGCTGGGAGATCTCACGCTCTCTTCAGAGCCAGCAGGCAGATACATTTAAGTCTGCTGAAGCTGTGCCCACAGCTGCCCCTTCCCCCAGGTGCTCTGTCCCAGGGAGATAGGAGTCTTATCTATAAGCCCCTGACTGGGACTGCTGCCTTTCTTTCAGAGATGCCCTGCCCAGAGAGGAGGAAAATGAAGAGGCAGTCTGGCTACAGCGGCTTTGTGGAGCTGCAATGGGCACTCCCCAGTTTAAACTTCCTGGCAACTTTGTTTACAATGTGAGGGAAAAACCACCTCCTCAGGCCTCAGTAATGCTGGCTGCCCCTCCCCTCACCAAGCTCGAGCATCCCAGGTCGACTTCAGACTGCTTTACTGGCAGTAAGAATTTCAAACCAGTGGATCTTAGCTTGCGGGGCCATAGCTAAGGGTGGAATCCACCATAGGGGTGGAATCCACTGAGCTAGACCATTTGGCTCCCTGGCTTATGCCCCTTTCCAGGGGAGTGAACGATTTTGTCTTGCTGGCATTCCAGGTGCCACTAGGGTATGAAAAAAAAAAAAAAAACTGCAGCACCTCAGTCTCTGCCCAAACAGTCACCCAATTTTGTGCTTGAAACCCAGGGCTGTGGTAGTGTAGGTACCAAAGGGAATCTCCTGGTCTGCAGGTTGTGAAGACCACAGGAAAAGCTTAGTATCTGGGTCAGAATACACCATTCCTCAAGACACAGGCCCTCATGGCTTCTCTTGGCTAGGGGAGAGAGTTCCCCGACCCCCTTGTGCTTCCCAGGTAAAGTGATGCCCAACCCTGCTTTGGCTCACCCTCTGTGGGCTGCATCCACTGTCTAACCAGTCCCAATGAGATGAGCTGGGTACCTCAGTTAGAAATGCAGAAATCATATGTCTTCTGCATTGATCTCACTGGGAGCTGCAGATTGGAGCTGTTCCTATTCGGCTATCTTGCCCAGGTCTCCTCATAAAACTTTTGTCATATATCAGTGATTTCTAATGTGTAACAAAATTAAATTGTTTAAAAATGCAAAAATTATAATGTCTCAATAATTGATGACATTTTATTAAACTAAGAACAATGTTTATATCATCGGTCAGGTTGCTAAAAGACCTCCAATTACCATTGCCAGGCATATTAATTATGTAAACAGATTTAATATCCCAATGCTGTGGAGCATGTCCATATTCCCATTTTACAGAAAGGCAAAGTACATGGCCCAGGTTCACAAAGCTAGTAAACTATAGGGCCAGCCTTTGAATCAGAGTGTCCCTGAATCCAAAGTCCATACTTTTAACCATTCCTTAATATTACCAGGCATATTTATACAAAGTCTCACTATTATATTTGTACAGGTTGCTTTTCGTGGTATAATTCATAGCACTAAGGGTCCCCAAAGATTCTTCCAATAACTCAATTTTTATTAGTAATTTTTGTCATAGCTCTTACATGGGCCATATTCTAATTCAAGGGGCTCATTTAATTAAAAATTGACTGATCTCATGCAGTGTGACTTTGGTCATATATGCCAAGGTCAAATTCTAAAACCAATGCAATATCTTCATTTTTACATATTTTCTCAAAACATTGACCTCCTTTGGGTAATTTCCTCCCTGTAATTTGTCTATTTCCCATTTTAATTTTAATTCTAAGCCTAGAAAAGAAGCTACTAAGATCATCCTGACCAGAACAGGTCAGTTATCAAACTGAAAACAATGAAGAGTTACCACCCCTTTGCACCAAAATTGTGTATGTTTCCTTCCCCAAGCCCCCACTTTCCAAGTGCATATATCAGATCAACTCCATGCTGCAGCAAGAGGCCAGTAATTCACACTGCACTGATTTTTTTCTATTTATGACAAGAGCTATGGTAAGATTTTTAAAGTTCATGAGCCTCTAGCCTTGGATCAAGCCATGCCGCAGCTCAATCATTTTCAGTCTTTGTTAGCAGTGCACATCACGTCTAAACTAAAATACATGGAATATAGAGTGTTATGTCCAAATCGTAGTCTGTAAGCTCAGGTGGGCAAGAAATACCACTTTTTGTATACTTATGTTTTTATAACTGTGTGATGAAAATGTCATCTCAGTACATTTAAAGATGTATCCCCTCCCAACCCTCACACCCACTCTCACCTCCCACAGTCCTGTTTCCCACGGTTATGTCTGGTTTGTACCAGATGGAGGGAGCTTATTTAACTGCACAAGAAGGAGAAAATGAATCTGATTCACAAACTCCATTTATCTGCAATGGTATCCACTCTGACATCCAGCTTCCTTTCTTGTCCTTGGTCACTGGTCCAAGCAGGTGATTACATGGTGTTCCTCAGGACCATCCACATTAGCCCCATTACGTCTAGCTGGCTCAACTTCAGTAAAATCATTTGACCCTGTTGTTCTCTGCATCCTTCTGTGTGGTCTAGCCTCCCAGATAAAGGACAGTCAAGGGAATGACAAAAAGTCATATGGAGAGAAGAAGGAATCATTAACTAATCTAGGAAAGTAACATTTTAAATAACATTGAATATTAGTTCTTTAGTCTGTTACTGAAAAAAAATGAAAATAACTGGCACCAGATTTTCACAAAATTTGGAGGGTGTGCTTGAAACTCTTTGACTTCAAATTCATAGAGTGTAGCTTACCCAAATTCCACTTTGAAGGGACCTGAGAAGTATCTGAAATGAGACAGTTAGCTATCTTCCACAACAGCCTACACTGAGATGCACAAAGCCCATGTGGCTAGAATTGGAGGAGACATACCTGAGGCATGCATGCACAGAGGAAAGCCTGTGTGAGCGCCAGGGAGAAAACAGAGTAAGACCCTGTGGACAGAGAAAACATAGTGGTTCTAAATATGAGCCCACAATCATTATCACAATGACAGATGCTTCTAATTACAGGTGTTCCATTGCCATTAAGCTGCTCTCATGTGCACACCTCCATAAAGTATCTTGTAGGCTCTGGAGTATGTAGCAGCAGCGATTTATTTATTTCACAGTGGTTAATTTTTTCAAACAATTAAGAAGGAAGACTTTAGTCCTCAATAAAAATGACAGGGATTTAGGGATAATAACATTTGCAAATGTAAAGTTTTTCCCCTGATTTTGGGTCCATGCTGCTTTCTCATGTACATTGGTGATGTATAGACTGCAAGCTGTACTGTTGTGTCCCAGCAGAACCTAGAACGGAACCTGGAAAACAGCAGGCACTAATTATGGAGTTAAGTCATGGGAATCACAGTCACAGAAATGGAGGTTGTTCTAGGCTGATCTGTGTTCCTCCTAAACTCAGATGCTGAAGTCCCAGCATCTGGTTCCTCAAAATGTAACCTGATTTGGAGATAAATGAGTTATCTATTTGGCCACTTTTATCTACTTGGCCATTATTTAAATAACTTAAAATGAGGCTGTTGGGGTAGCACCCTAATCCAACATGACCAGTATCCTTAAAAGAAGAGGAGACACCAGGGATGCATACACAGAGGAAAGACTGGGTGAGGATCCAGGGAGAAAATGGCCAACTGCAAGCCAAAGACAGAGACCTCAAGAGAAACCAGACCTGCCAACTCCTTGATCTTGGACTTTCATCTTCCAGGAACTTTGAGAAAGTAAATTTCTGTTCTTTAATATCACTCAGTCTATAGTATTTTGTTATGGCAACCCTAACAAACACACGTGAATAAATATCTGGGATTCATTACAAAATAGTATTTAGAAATTCTAAAGATTGCCAGTTGCTTTTGTCAGCTGAAATTCCTACTTGTTTTATTGGCTAGTTCTTGTGTTTGTTTGGATCTTGCATATGCCCTCATTATATTGGTATTGTATTATATTTGCAATAATTCGTAATAGTTTTAATTTTGCTATTCTAGAATGCTTCCAATTTTGTTTTCTAAATATAAAAAAATAGTAAGTGGTGCATTTTAGGAACTATGTTTTAGGAGATTAGATATTTAGATCTGAAACTCCACAGATTGACTCACAGTATTCAGTCTGGGACCCCACATATTTCTGACAGATGTGTTTAGGCTGATTATTTAAATGCTTAACACTTCAAATGTTCCAAGTATCTTATCTGTATTAAAATTGGTTTCAGTATTGTCTTAATTTTTTCTTTAGAAAATAGATAAAATGTAATTTAAGTGAGCACCAAGAAAATGTAACAGAATGAGTCCTACGTTTCCTTTATTATGTGATAGACACAGATAACCTGTGAATGAGTTCTTAAAGCTGTTTTTCTTATAACATATTATCTAAACATGCATTGATAAATAATATGAAAATAGCAGCAAAATAGAGTATGCCATGCCAACTCTTAAAATATAGTTAAAAACTGAATTTCCTTAATATTCATCTATTTTAGGAACTAGTTCATCTTTTTTTCCTCTTTGTACTTCAGGTGCACAGAATTGGATTAATAATAATCCGTGGCTTATAACATACTCTCAGCATTGGTAATTGTATGACCTACTTTTATCTATTTGCTCATTTTTAATAATGTGGTAAGTACACACTAATTTTCCCAAAGGAAATACTGGGGCTCTGATTACAACCCACATTCAACTATGCAGTCACCTTATATGACATCCCTCTCAACCTTCAGTTTTGAGACAATAACCAAATTTCATCCCATACTCATCATTCCCTTTATTCCCTTGCTGTTGTACAGAAACAATAATTACACATATGTGTATTTAAAGGGATGTTTTAGTTTTTAACTCTATAAAATGGTATCATTAATTTTTTAGAACTTGCTATTTTTGTGCAGTATTATATTGCTAAAATTTATTCATATTTGTAAATGCTGTACTTCATTCATTTTACTACTGTGTCATATTTTAATGTGAATAAACCACAGTTTATTCATCCTCTCTCCTACTGATGTCTATTTAGATTGTTTCCAGGCTATTCCATTCCAAGTGGCAATGATGTTAAACATCCTTACACATATTTTTATTGTATGTGTAAATGAGTTTTATTGGATATCTAGGAGTATAATTTTGAAATCATACGATATATGAATGTTCAATTTTTCCAAGTTGTTTAATGTTTTTTAAAATGATTGTACCAATTTTCCCTCCAATCAGAGAAGAACATTCAGTGGACCTATTTCCTCTCCAATAATTGACACTACCAGGCTTTTAAATTTTCTTCCAAAAGAAGAGCGTAAAATGACATTGTATTATTATGTTTCTTTGTGTTTTCATGATCACTAATGGATGTGATAGGTGTAATAAACATCTCTTCATATGTTTGTTAGTCACATGAGTTTTCTCTTCTGTGTCTATTTATAACTTTTGCTACTTTTCTTACTGATTTGTAGATAATTTTTTGTGCTCTTAACACAAATCCTTTGTCAGTTATGCAGATTGTCAACTAGTTTGTGACAGTACTCACTTTCTTTAAGAGATCTCTTTAATGGACTAAATCTCTTAATTTTAATATAGCAAAATGTATATCTTTTCTTTTATAGTCAACATGCTTTACGCCTTATTTAAGAAATATCTTTCTACATCCTAGGCCTAAAACCATTCATCTGGATTGCCTATTAAGTGTTTAAAGATTTGCTTTTGATATTTAAATCCTTAATCTATATGGAGTTTTTTTTTTCATATAGTGTGAGCGAAGGATCTAGTGTCATATTTAATGAATTATTTACTCTTCAGGCATTGATCTGTAGTTACTGGAAATTATTATTACATTATTCTTAATAAAAACACTCCCAAATTTTACTACTCATATAAAATTCTATTAGTTATATAATGTTTTCCTAAATGAAAAAAAAAAATTACATAGTAGGAGTTGAGGTTACTAATACTGTCAAATACAATCAGGATGATTATAAAAAGAAGAGAAACAAGAAGATGATTTCCCCTAAGCATTCCCAATCGTCTCAACAAGGCATATTTAAAAATCTAAACACTAAAAAGTAAATTAATTGCCACATATCCACTATTTCAGAGGAGCTGTTTCCACTCCATCATGCTACGACTTTGCATCTCTGTAAAAGTAAAAGGGTTTGGCCTGACGCAGTGGCTCACACCTGTAATCCCAGCACTTTGGGAGGCCGAGACAGGTGGATCACCTGAGGTTAGGAGTTTGAGACCAGCCTGACCAACATGGAGAAACCCCATCTCTACTAGAAATACAAAATTAGCTGGGCATGGTGGTGCATGCCTGTAATCTCAGCTACCCGGGAGACTGAGGCAGGAGAATCACTTGAACCTGGGAGGCGGAGGTTGCGGTGCACCATTGCACTCCAGCCTGGGCAACAAGAGCAAAACTCCGTCTGAAGAAAATATACATAAAAAAAAAAGTAGGCCGGGTGTGGTGGCTCACACCTGTAATCTCAGCATTTTGGAAGGCCGAGGTGGGCGGATCACCTGAGGTTGGGAGTTCAAGGCTAGCCTGACCAACATGGAGAAACCCTGTCTCTACTAAAAATACAAAAAAAAATCAGCCGGGTGTGGTGGTCCATGCCTGTAATCCCAGCTACTTGGGAGGCTGAGGCAGGAGAATCGCTTGTACCCAGGAGATGGAGGTTGTGGTGAGCCGAGATTGCGCCATTGCACTTCAGCCTGGGCAACAAGAGTGAAACTCCGTCTCAAAAAAAAAAAAAAAAAAAGTAAAAGTGTTTAATTTCCAAACCGTTTAACAAACAGCTATTAAACATCTACTATGAGAAAGTGCTGTGCTAGATACTGTAAAGAACAAAAACTTGCTCCATAATATAATCAGGGAGCCATAAATAAATCTAAAGTTAGGCCCATCTATGTTGTTCCATAACTGATATACCCACAAATGCTGATTGACTTCAACTATGTCTGTAATTACTAAGCACCTAAGAGGATATGGCATTGTACATTTCAATGGTCTCATTAAATAGGCATTTGTATTTCTTTTTAAAGATTCCATTTAGTAATTTCATTATGTAGGAAATTTAAAATAGAAGCAGTCAATAGCGGTAACATTTTTAAACAACATCCATTTTCAAACATGCTTCAGACTACACTGTAAACACTGGCATAGAAAATGATGAATATTACTAACATTTGATGAAGACTTTTCTCCAAAACTAGAGAAGAAGAGAAACTAAGGAATAGTCTTTCCAAACTCTTCCTTCGTGTGGTATGTACAGTCAAACACAACTCCAGCCTACTCAGTTACTTGGCTTTAGGTTTCCAGCTGTCCCAACAGCGCGACCAGTTCCACATGAAGGTATGAAAATCTATAATGCCCACTCTAGGCTCTCTATTTTCCAGTCTTTCCTGTCCTGTCTCTTTATGCACTCCTTCTGCCTTTACTCCAGAGTCTCTAGTGGGGTATCCCATCTAGGCCTTCCATTTCCAATGACTGCATCATGGTTTCATTTTTATTATTATTTTTTATTTTATTTATTACTATTATTACTATTTTTTGAGACAGAGTTTTGCTCTTGTTGCCCAGACTGGAGTGCAATGGCACGATCTCGGCTCACTGCAACCTCTGCCTCCCGGGTTCAAGCGGTTCTCCTGCCTCAGCCTCCCGAATAGCTGGGATTACAGACGCGTGCCACCAGGCTGGCTAATTTTGTATTTTTAGTAGAGACGGGGCTTCTCCATGTTGATCAGGCTGGTCTCTAACTCCCGACCTCTGGTGATCTGGCTGCATCATGATTTCTATGAACTACCCTAGGTAAGTTCAATCTCTCCTCACCTCAGTGTTCTGCTCAGTATCACATTCACTATGAGCCTCTTGGGGTCTTGCATGATAACCCCTATCTAATCTCATAAACATATATACACCAACATGAGGAAGTTAGACTTTATTGCTGCCGGAGGATTGAGTATCATCATAAGGCTTTCAAGTCAGATATTTAAAAAGTATAGTGCCACAAAAATTTGTGCTTGTAGTCAGAGACCTCAGATTAAGTCCAAAGTCCACAATGATTTATGTGTAACATTGAGCCAGTGATATAACTTTACTGAGACTCAGTGACTAAATCTTAGTTAGGAGAAATAATGAATTCACACGAATGCTGTCAGAAATTATATGATGTATGACAGAGCATTTTAAAACTACAACGTGATCTAAAATATAAGTGATTTTCATCTTATGGCAATTATTCAACCACTAGGAAAGAGATTAAACTTGGTATCTGTCAAGATATTCTGTAGTAATAACCTGTTTCAACTATGCTAGGGATAGGACAGCCAACAAATTTGTGGGAAAAGACAGGGATAATTATCTAAATCGTGCCTCCATTCAATCACTGACCCATTCTTTTGAGGGTAAAAGCAAATGTAAGGCTCAGGAGATAGGACAGTGACCAAGGTTTACATAACCCCTGTCCTCATGGAGTTTATATTCTGTCCATGGTCCAAAACAACCAGAAAATGTGGGAAAGCTGTGAGCACCAGCATGACCACTGAGTTCCCAGGTGAACATCACTCTTCCTGAAATCAGTGTCACCTTTGTATTTTACTGAGACAATAAAGGACATAGATGGAGCTTAGCAAATTAACACAGAAACAGAAAACCAACTACCACACGTTCTCAATTAGAAGTGGAAGCTAAATGATGAGAATACACGGACACACAGAAGGGAACAACACACACTGGGGCCTTTGGAGGGTGAAGGGTGGAAGGAGGGAGAGGATCAGGAAATAACTAATCGGTACTAGGTATAATACCTGGGTGATGAAATAACCTGTACAACAAATCCCCATGACACACGTTTACCTATGTAACAACCCTGCACTTGTATTCCTGAACTTATCATTTTTTTTAAAGCCCATGCTATCTGATTTACCTCAATGAATCCACCTGTGAGATCAGCATACGATCTGCTCCATCCTTCTCAAAGAGCAAAAGACAAAGTAATCTAGATGAAACCCAGGATGTTCATAACGAAAAGCCTAATGGAATATTTCTACACTTGAAAAAGTAGGATATTTCCTTCTATTAGAGCAACACTTCAGCTCTTTGAGAATAACAGCTAACACTCAGTCTCTAAGTACTCCTTTAAGCATTGACTTTTTATCTCATTTAGCCATTACAATTCCATATAGTAGGTACTATCATTATCATGCCATTTTATAAATGAGGGGGAAATAAGGCATAAAGAGGTTAGTAACTTAGCTAGGACACACAGCTATTTTCTGATGAACCCAAGATTCCAATGTATTACACAATCCACATATACCCAAAGTACTGAACTGCCTCTGTATAGATTCATCTCAATGAGTGACTGATAACGTACATAGGGCCAGGAACCACTCACTGTTCCACATAACCCCAACCACTCCAGAATTCATTCTAGGGCACTGACTGGGTACATTGAGAAACATCACTCACACAGGCTTGGTGTGAACTGCACCACCTAGGGATATGCAGCACACAAACAGCATAATCCCACACTGTGACCTGTAGCCCCATCATAAACCATACCTTCTTTTCCATGGCCTTTCTTATGTTGCTTGCTTTTCTACCATGGAAAACCCTCTTCTCTCATCTCAACATGCATAAAACCAGTCATCATCTAGCTCCTATCACCCTTGAAGCTTTTCTAGGCTCTTCCAGCTACAGGTATCTACATATTTCTTCTCTGAACACCTAGTTCATATTCACTTTATGGACATTTTGAACTACTGCTTAGCATTTAGATACATAACATTTTGTATTTTACCAAACACATTTATTTACTCAGCCACATTTAAGTTTATTGAGGACAGAAAACGGCTTTTATTCCCTCTCTCAACTGCATACTCTCTCCCTATGCCCACACTCCACACCTCATACAGCACTAAACGTTCAATAAGGCTGTTTGGATAGTTGGTGGACTAATTGATTAATCTATTGAATAAACAGTCACCTAAACTTAAATAATCTCCAAGAGTTTCTATCTCAGATGTAAGCGCACACACCATGTGTGGGCCTGTAAGGTAATGGACTGAGGAAGGGAATAAAAGAAAGTTTTCACTGGGAAATTGCCCTAAATATAAAAATCACAAGAAATGGAAATGTATAAGAATTCAATCTGAAAACTTTTAAAGGGAGAACAGGCTAACTGGAAAAGTAAGGGGAAAAAAAGTGGTTTTATGCATTCAGCATTAAAGTATCTTCTCAGGATCTGAAAATCAAATGCTTCTCCCCATCATTTCTGTCATTTTTCTTCAGAAGATGTAATATATCCCCCACATTTAAAGTATATATTAAAATTCAAATGGTTAACACATTATACTTCTTCATTCTACTCTTTCTCCGCCCCCGCCCACACACACACATTCTGAACCCTCCCACAGCACACACCCCCACCTACCCCACATTCTCAAATCTCCCCCACCACACACACACACACACACACACACACACACACACACATACATACACATATATACACACACACACACACACCACCTTTTGAGGGAGAACTAGTCCTAAATCATCAAAATCGCTCCTGAGATTGGTTCATGAACTTGGGCTCCCTCTGCTGGGTCTGCAGCAGTACAACAGACAAGTCTGTAGAGTTGGAGGTTACAGAACTTAGTCACAAAATATTCTCCTGTTTAAACTCGAATTTAAGCTGAATAACCTACAAGATGCAACAATTTGGAAACAGAAAAGATTTAGGAGTTGGATAAATTAGTAACAATAACTCAAGATAAGTGATTTTTAAGACACTGCGAATCAGTATTTTTGCCCCTGCTTATTTTCATTTGTAGTAGAATGGTAGAATTCATCAGAGATTCGCAAAGACTGCAAAGATAATGATATAAAACTGTACAGAAAAAAACAGCTTCAAGAGATAAGATCTGGATTACATATGTATTTGTCAGAAATAAATGCAGATGAGTATGACCAAAGGTCATATAATGTCTCTAAGTAAGATTTCTGAGGAAGTTTAAAAAAAAAAGTAGCTAAGAAGTATTACTAAAAGAATACAAATCAAAACTGTTGATAACATCACTGAAATATATTAGCCAACCCAGCAGAAGAGAGTATATTAAGCCTACACAGTCACACACACACCAAGAAACAAAAGAAAATGTAATCACAAAGTGCATTCCACATTTACTAAGGATAACAGAAATGTAACTTATACATCAAAAGGGAAATAGTAAATATTGATTGCTGTTAAAAGGAAATGTTATCTCTCATTGAATTGATTTGGTGCTTATTATAAGACGAGAATGGTTAAATTGGCCTAAAACAAGCCATCAGACCAGAAATAAAGAATGAAAATAGATCTAAGACCTTTAAAACTCAGGAAATTATATATAACTGTCTGTAATACCATTTTCCTTAAGATACACTAGTATTCTACAATAAATACATCTTAAATCAATCCCAGCGTGATCTTGTAGAATCATCAAATATGCAGGGAATTGGATATTCCATATAGAATAGAAATTCCAGTACAGATACTGGAAGAACCTCTAGTTACTGGTGTAGCCAGTTCATATCCTTTCTCTGTTGTCAAATAATGCACGGTGGTAAAGGGTCAGCCAAGATTCCATCCAGCTCATGATTAGCTACATAATTTGAGATAGCCAGTGCAAAATGAAAATGCAGGGCCCCTTGTTCAAAAAAGGTACCAAGAATTTCAAAACAGTGAAAACAGAGCAGGAACCCAACCAAGTAAACTCTTCCAAGCATAGCTCTTTTAAGATGGGTGACAGTGAACTGTCATGTACATAGAAAGAGGGTGAGGAAAAAGCCAAAAAGGAATATTTCTATGAGCACCTGCGTTGTAAAACAAACTTTCATTCCCACTGCAGAATTGTATACCTTTTTTTAAAAAAATCATAATTACAGGAATATGATTGATGGGAATTCACCCTTTCCCTCTGGAGTCCTCACCCTTAGAAACATCCAGGGACTGATTGATTGAAAATGGAGCAGGAACCCAACCAAGCAAACTCTTCTAAGCACAGCTCTTCTAAGTATGAGGTTCTGTGTGACTACACAGATCACATGCCCATGAAGCTGGCCCTGCTGTGCCCTAGTTTAGTTGAAGGTTAGCAATAACGTATCTTCATGCGTCCCCAACTCCAACATTCACAGACAAAGATACTGATTCATCTTACCATCCTGAAGAATTTCCTTTCAGAGAGACATCTTTACTAAAGCACGGTTCAGTTTCATTTCCCAAATGCTCAATGAACCTGTTAATAGGGCATATTTGTGTTCTGTCTATCCAAGTTTGGTTTGAGAGGCAGAGCACGTGTTTAGAGAACCTAAGATAACTTCCACAGATGTTTTTTTTTCTCTTTCGTTTCCTGCGAGGAGTTGTACAACTTAAGTGGTTAAAACATGATCTTCAGCCTCAAACTGTCTGGGTTCAGATTCCATCTCCACCACTGACCATCCGTATGACTCTGAACAAGTTACTTAAACTTTTTGTTTGAGTCTCCCTTTAAACTTTCTGAGTCTCTGTTACCACTAGCAGATAATAATAGTACTACTCATATGGTTGCTTATTGGGATATATTGAGGCATTATTTATAAAGAGTTTAACTCAGTGTTTGGCATATAATAAGTGAATTTGATATTATCACCATATAATAATTTTTTTTCACATGTATTAGAATCCAGATCACAGAAAACCAACTGGTTGTCTATGGGCCACTTGGCATTTGAAAACCTGTTGTGCTTAGTGTGGTTTATGGATTATTCTATATAAAATAATTTGAAATACAGATCCCCATATTCTTCATTTTTTAAAGGTCTTCATTTATTCATTTATTTTATAAACATACATTGATTCTCTACTTGCTGACAAGCATTATGCTGAATAGTAGGGATGAAAAGATGAAAAAAATTCCCTTTCTGCCCTAAATGAGCTCACCAACCAGACACTTAAGTGGATAATTTTAATACAATGTGCCAAGTGCATCAGCTGTTGGGAGACAATTCTCCATGGGTGGCTCCCATTTCTGCACTTTCCGAGCAAAGGCATTAACATATATTTTGTTCCAGATTAGCTGTTCAGGAATGTTTGTATGTCAAACTGCCTTGGAAGGAAGAAATAGTGTCTCTTTCTAGGGCAGAGGAAAGGTTTGTTTTCTCACTAGGATAATAAAGATATTTGTCTTTCCGGGGTAAAATCTGAGCAGGTTTGCTGGCATCCCTTTTGAAAAAAACGGAGTTTCCAAAGTTTGAGATTCTTCCGTTGTGCCACAAATTCCCTCTATGTGCATAGAAGGGGAAAGTAGATACTCCATGCTGAGAGGATCAAGGTATGAAACAGCATAGTCCGAATGCATAAGTATAAATGATGCAGTAATGCTCACAAGTTAGAGATGAGATGAGAAGAGGGAAGAGATGAAGCTAGAGAGCCATAGAAGGACAGAACCTTGGAGGATTTTATAGCCCAGGTATAAACTTACTTCACAATAATCATTCAGCTAACAATTTTACCATTATAGCTCTTGAAAAGTTATGCCAGTTTTTGAACACATCTTTCTTTTTCAGTAGAGAAATCTTTTCCCCCAAGATCTGCTAAAGAAATACACATAAGACATGATATAGTAATATTAAAGTTTCAGGGAAACACAGTCACCCATGTACTTGATTAGCCAGATTCTAGCCACAGAATATCTTATAGGACGCATTTGAATTAAACATGACATTTGGATGAACCCAAACATTTTTTAAGTGAGTTGAAAAGAAAGTATCAGTCCATTATACATATATGCATGTGCTAGTTTCATCATGGGTTTATGTATTATTACATGTGGTCTCAATCAGGCCTTTATTTTGCCCTAAAGGTATGCTATCAGTTACAAAGTAAAGTGTGAGCTCAAGGTTATCAGAAGCCCAAAAGGCTGCTGAAGGATTGATTTCGGAAATGGGACAGAAGGAAGATTGCACCTTCCAAAGAATGATTCAATTGCACCCCACCTCCATCATTTCCTACCCACTCCTAAGTCCTTCCTTTCTCCATTGGCAGATATAATAAACCTTTATTTTATGTAGAAATTGGATCTATTTATTTTCGCACTGTTGTTGTTGATTTATATAAACTCATTTTCAGTATTGAATTGCTATCTTTTTTCTGTGAAAATTGGTTCATCTTAAGTTGTGACAAAATCCATTATAATTTTTCTTATTAAAATTAATAAAATTTTTTACCTTTATTTTTCATTTAGCAATAAGTTTTTCAGAAATGAATTAAAGTCATTAATGGGGAATGGATGTCCTTTGAACTTCATGGCAGGCTTTGAGGAGACTATGAAGGTCTTAAAAAGAAGGGCTTGAGCAAGTTGTGAGCCAGTGATCCCAAATCAAAATGCCTGGGGTTAAAACGTGTCTCTGCCACATATTAGGTATGTTACCTAGAGCAAGTTTCTTCTTGTGCCTTGTCTTTCTTGTCTGGATTTCTTGTCTGCGAAATAAAGATAATAATAGTTCTAACATCATACTGCTGTAAAAAAGGAAAGATTCAGAAAAATACCAAATACATAGTAAGTACTCTATTAAATGTTATCTGCTAATATTATTATTTCTTCACATTTGTATGTCTGTTATTCACTCTGACAGCACAGTAGGGAACACAATTGAGGGTATCAAGACCATCAGGAAAGAAATCCATGGGAGGCACAATCGAGGCAAGAAAAAAAATGGATAGGAAATAAGAAGCAAGCATATGGTGGAAAACACCGTGTTTTATTTTGGACATGTTGCGATTAAGGTGCCTGAGTAAAAGTCTTTTTCTTCTATCTCAGCAGTTTGTTCAGGTCAATTTTATCACTGCCTTCTAGGACAGAAAAGATTAAGTCCAATTAGGATTATGGTTTGAAATAGAAACTGAGAAATAATATAGGTTCAAGAATTTTCATTGTCTACTCGATGTTAATCTATTCAGGGAAATGGCCCTAGAAGCCACACGCTTGTTATTGTTAACTGTGACAAAATCAATGCACTGGTTTTGTACTCAGATAATTCATTTCCTTGGAAACTCAGAGATTGTGAAACAAACATAAATTAAGCTTGTGTTTACCCTGCCTTTCCCAAGGCTAATTATTCAACATAGCTGAGACTTAAGAGTTTCTAACAGAAAGGGCTGAAAACAAACCCAGGTAAAGAACAAGAGGCCAGCACGGGTGTAAATTGCTCTCAAGCTTGTTTAGCCTTTTACCACGTATATCTCCCCATCACTCCTGTTCCACTCATCATTCTCAGTACTGCCCTCTCCCCGCTCTCCCTTCCCCGTCCCTGACATCTCTTCCCACAGCTGTGCAGGATGGCAAGGACTATTCATAATTTATGTTTATGCCCCTTGTTCCCAGAATAGCATGGCACATATTAGGTGTTTAATATGTGCTTAGTAAAAAGGGAATCATTGATTGCATAAACCCACTTCCTGATGATAAGCTCCTTAATCCCCTCATAATTGAAAAAGTAGTTCAGTGGATAAGATCAGGGCCACATAACAGGCCGTTTCTATTATGTAAGTCTCTATAGTTGTAAATACCATGCATTAAATCTGAATCCATGTGTGAAAGAGGTTACTGCAGACATATAAAATTAATTTCAGTCTCATGCTTTAAACTTTTATTATTTTTCAAATAAATCAGTAAACAACATCATAAAAAGTTCCATCTTATTTACTGCTCTAGCCTGAATGTGAATAGGACACTCCTCAGTAAATATTTAAGTCACTGACCAATAAATAAACAGATTCCTTTGGTTTTCTACCCAGAAGTGGGTATTTTTCTTTTTCATTTTCTTGCATTGTATACACAAACTTTAAATGGTAGAAAAAAATGTTTTTCTTCTTTTTTAGGTTCTCCTAAAAATAACAATTACCTAAAAATAAAAGCATAGTACATTGTAATAACAGCAGTGCTGAGAGAAGCACTCTTTCAATACCACACCATCTATTAATTTTAAAGGAGATTAAAAACTCATTAAGGAAGATCCAGTTGTATTTCCATTCTGTTGTAATGTGAAAAGTAAATAATTTTGTCTATAAGAAGTAACAATTCTAACTCAAATAACTGTTATGACATAAGAATCAATTGAGCCTTTTCAGATAACTATACCACAGCATAACGTCTCTATCCATCTGGCAACCAGGAATCTCCACAAATCAACATTTCTGCGGTTCACCGATACAGTGGTAATGAGTGTTGACAAAGACACTGAAGCCCTGTAAGATGCTAAATTGTTATCTAAATCACAAAAAATGCTCACTGTCATCTTGTAATTTTACTAAATCCTAACTTAATTTTTTAAAAAAAATGCTAAGTGCAGGGTAGGGTTTCTCACACTCAGAACTACTGACATTTTGGACCAGATAATTATTTGCTGTGAGGACCATTAGTGCATAGTAGGATACTTAGCAGTGTCCCTGGACATTATCCACGAAATGCTTGTAGCACGTCTTCCTTTCATCCCCCTGACAGTCAAAAATGTCTCCAGGCATTACCAAATGTCCCCTATAGGGCAAAATACTATCTGTGTTGAGAACCACTGCTGTACAGGTTATAATGTGTAGCAACTCTTGAAGATCCAGAATTCTAAAATATACCATTTCTCAACCATTCTGGATAAGTAATAAGTTTTCATGTTATGTTTTAGTAGCACTCCATTACCCAGCGTATTAGATTAACCCATAAATCCCATTTCCCAGTTAAAACAATGATAAACATAAATCCAAAGTACTTGCTCTATTCAGGAACTTAACTTTCTTACCTTTTAGCAGCTATTTTTAACAGTAAATTATAAGACAAGGGAGAGTTCCTCTGGTAAATTGCTTTCATCATCCCAAGTGACTGGAGGCCTGAGGGACTGTACAACTATAGTTGCAACCTAGCACATAATGTCCCCCTTAGCATTTTCCTTTACTCTCCGTAAACAAAGTAATTCACATCTTTTCAGCTGCTATCAAGAAGCCTTTAGAGTTTCTCCTGCTGTTGCAGAAACTCACATGAAGGAACAAATTTTGCAGAGAAGGAAAAAGTTTATATTTTAGCTCAAAATTAAAGTAATGAAAATGAAATACATAATTCAAGGGGGTAAAGAATAAGTGGATATATTGTATTAATATAAATTAATATTGCAAATAAAGAAAGACCAGTTGTGACATTTTTGCTGGCTAACCTGCTCCCCAGGGTGTATGGAGGGTAGGGAAATGAATGAAAATTAGAGTTCCCTATTATTAAAACTTAGTGATTATTCACATATGTTCCTCTTTTTGTTTCACTGGACATTTCCTGAGTACCTACTACGTGGCAGGCACCATGCTGGGGACATTCACAGCGGTTGACAGTATTTCCACACATAGATCTGTATTACATATTCCACATAATGGTCTTCTCTAAGTGATACTTGAAATTCACTGACCCATATTTGATCTGTTTTAAGTGTTCTGATTTTCAAACACAATATGTTTGAGAGGGACATGCCTATTTTTGGACAAGGGTCAAAAAAGGGAGAAGAGAGAGGAGAGAAAATGGCACGTTGAGTAACATTTTATTAAACTGTGAAAATCCCTTTCTGAACAAGAAAGTGAAAATCATGTCAGTGGCTAGCAAACTGAAAACTTGACAAGTGATAAGCATCAACAAATTGCTTAACAAAATGTTAGCTACTGATTACAATGTTGATGCAGAATGGAAAAAGCCAGCTGACATAAAATAACATGTTAAAACTGAAAACTGCACTAATGAAAAGGGACAATGCTCTATAGCTCATTGGCTTTTGTTGGGGATGGGGAATGGCACATATGAAGCAACGTAAAAACATACACGGCAGTTCACTGGAGTAGCTAGAAATTGAGGGCACAAAAGCAAAATGTCAGAGCCCATCCCCTGCTAAGTAATTATAAAATAAATAGATCACCTACAACCCCTTAAATTGTAGGGACTCTGGGTGGCATCCACACACAGAGAAAGAAAAAAGAAGTAACATTTGCAATTTCTCTATGCACTTAAGCTTACCCAACAGCAAATAGTTAGCTCCTCCCTATTAAGGGCTGGGTGCAGGGGTGGTGGGTTGCTATGTATGATCAATTATTTTGTTAAAGCATTTAGAAAGTCCTGGAATTAAAGAGCTTTGGGCATGTTACCTCAGTAGCATTCCACTAATTATCTTTGAAAAATGTAAATGTTCTCAATTGTGCTCCTGGAACACTCCAGATGGGTTTCCTAAGCCACTTCCAGGACCACTTCCGAAGAGTGGCCCTGTGTGTACTGCACCAAATACATTATAACAAAGCAATAGAAACACTATTTTAAAAAATTAATTCAAAGAAACAGATAAAGTGTTCACTTGAAACATTCTTTTTTAACCTCTATTTTAAAGCAGTCAGATATGTTTGTATAACTTCAGTCTGAGTTATTACATCACTGTTCAACCCATTAAATAAGCCAAACCACCATTCCCCATGTTTTATTTGCTGCCTTCCATTTCTATCCTTTCATCGTTTCTAGGATGACTGTTTCACCAGAAATTTAGTATTTCTGTCATTCCTATTCACAGCTTCATGGCCAGGTCAGCTTTTGTGTTTGAAAATCCTTATGTTCAAAGCAAGCATTTAGTTCACAACATGAAAATAGGAAGTGATATGTTAAAGCAATGAACAAATGAGAGATGCCTACACAAAACTGAATTAAGTCCAAAAAAAGAAAAAGAATTTAAAATCTACATTGATAAAATTTTCAACACGAAATAAAATTTATATCACATTTCTCCCCAAATTAACTTCCTTTTTAAAATAAACAATTTGAGCCTGCATTCACAAAAGTTACCTTAATCTGGATTTTCTCTCAGAAAGCATTTAAACTCTAATCACTTCTATATTGAGAAAGACCCACATTTAGCAGAAAAAAAAAATGAGTTTCCAGGAGACACTGAGGGCATCTCCCCAGTATCTATTTCCCCTCTCCTGTGACTTACAGGAACCAGGCAGTACAGGTATTGACCCTATCTCCAGCTCCAAGAATGGACTCTGATGTGTCTAAACCAGTTTTTTCAACCCTACTAAATGCAACAGTCCATTTATACAATAAATATTTTGTAATGGTCTCTCTTATACTAAAGTAAAATTTTTTTTAAATACGATTATCGGCCGGGCGCAGTGGCTCAAGCCTGTAATCCCAGCACTTTGGGCCAACATGGTGAAACCCCATCTCTACAGAAAAAAAAAAAATACGATTATCTCCACACATGATTTTTTAAATCAATACATTGCTCAAAATAAAACATAAAGTAGAAATAAACAAAAGTAATTTATTTTAAAATGTATTTTAATATGTAAATCATCAGGCACGATATTGTAGTCAGAGGCGTGCACCTTCATATGGAATTACCATGAAGTGAGACGCCTAAAAAACAGGTGATAAGGCATGTTACACAGATAATTCAGATACCAGAGCACCATCCCATCTGTGATATGATTTTTCAAATGAGCAAACAAATCTCAGAAAAGTTCTGAGCAAAGTATAATATTATTACAATACATCCCATAGCTACATTTCTGGAAAATTCAGTGTATATTACAATAGTGCCCCCAAAATATATTTTGCAGAAGTCTAGATTCAGATTATATAAAAGTATACACAAATTTTCAATACAATATTGTCCAGAGGCCCATTCCAAGGAAATGCAGAATGTGGAATAATTATTTGTGGTACAGGCCCATCCTGTACATTGTAAGACCTCTATAGCATCCTTGACCCCCATCCACTACATGTCAATTTTGACACACATGCACCCCCAGCATTGTCACAACCTGACATTTCCCACAAAGTTCCATGTGCATCTTCCATAATTTTCCATGCATACACATTCCCAAACCTTGGTGTAACTCCCGGTTGACACACTCCCAAAAACTGGTATAACTTTCCACATTGGATATTCTAAATAACTGGGAATATCCTTGCCACAATGGTTGTTTCAGTAATAAATATGGAACCCAGGACTAAGCATGTCAGTGTGAGTATTTTCCCGGCTCCATGAAGGCCAACTCAGTGAGCACAAAGCTCAGGACTTACAATGAAAATTCTGGAACCCTCTTTCCTTTTGGATAATGTAGATACAAAGTCTGAAACTGGGCAAAACTAATTCAAACAAGAGGAAAGAACTAAAAGAAGGGTAGAAAAAAAATAGAGAGGGAGATTTCCTCAATCATCCCAGAAACCTTATTTCCATTATGTGAGCAAAAAATTGCGTTTAATACGTAAGCCATGTTGAGCTTTGTTTTTCCACTGCTTACAAATGAAAGTTCTCTTATCTTCCCCTTGCCCTCCAAGGCTACATGACTCAGGGAAAAGAGCAAGCAAGATAGAGCCCCATGAAGGCAAGGACCTGGAATACCCGGTTTAACTGTGTATCCTTGGACTGTAGCATGGTACGTGGGTGCCAGTAAATATTAGGTAGTTGAATGAATGAACAAACAAACATAGGCTTGGACAAATAATCATGGAGCATACAGGCTTGGGCTAGCTTCATGGCTTCGCCATTTACTACCTGGGATAACCCTAGGCAAATAGCTTCTCAGTTTTCTTACCTATAAAACTGGAGGCAGAGTTCTACCTGCTCACCTCTCCAACTTCATCTCATGATACTTTACTCCTAGATTATTACACTCCAGCAACACTAACCTCTTTGCAAGAGCCTCAAACACCTCACTCTCTTTTCTGAGGCATGGCCTCTGCAAAGAATATTTCATCTGCTTAGGACACTCTTTCTCTTCCCCTTCTTATGCTTGGATTTTTCTAGTCCTTCAAGATTCAATTTAAAGTGTTGCTTCCTCCACCAAGTCATCCCTGACAATCCTACAGCCTTTTCCCGATTGCTATTACAATACCGTTGATACAAACTGATTATTTGTGGAGTCCTAATACTCAATATGATAGTATTAGAGGTGGGGCCTTCAGGAGGGAATTAGTGTTAAATGAGGTCCTAAGCATGCAGCACATAATGAGATTAGTGCCCTTATAAAAAGAGGAGGAGACCAAAGCATTTGCACATGCTCTCTTCCTCTCTCTTTCCCTCTCTCTCTCTACCCCATGTGAGGACACAGCATGAAGACAGCCATCTGAAAACCAAGAAGATGGCCATCAGCAGATACTGAATCCACCAGCACTTTGAACTTGGACCTTCCAGCCTCCAGAGCTGCAAGAAAGAAAGGTTGTTTAAGCCACTCAGTCTACAGTAGTTTGCTAGCCCAAGCTGAGTAAGACAGCTGATAGGTATCAATAGCACTTGTCACAATCTACACTTTGTGGCTATGATTTGTTTCCCTGTTCATCTAGTGTGTCTTTCACTAGAAAGGAAAATCCATGAAGGCAGGCAGCACGTCCATCTAGTTAATCCATCACCAACACCTAGTATATAATTGTCAATACCTAATATCGAATGAATGGTTCCTACTACTTCTCCAGTTAACTTCATACTCCTCAACCTCTGTATTCTCTAGCTATATAGGCCTTATTTTAATTCCTCAAGCTGCTATTGCACATTCCATTCCCCCTGCCTGAAGCCTTCTTTCATCCCAGCACTGTAACATTACCTACTTTCTTCCTGATCTCATCTCTTTTACCTGTCTAATTTCTACTCTTCTATCAGATCTTAGTTTAGCATTGTTCTTTTCCAGAAGGCCTTCTCTGGCCCCAAATACTAAGTTAAAACCCCTTACCATTCACTGCAATAATTTCATGTCATAATACTAATCACAAGTACTGTAATAATTACTAAATTACCTCTTTTCCATGGTAAACTGTAAGCTCTATGGAGACAAGGACTGTGTCTTAGTCACAGCTGAAACACATGGTAGGTGCTCAATAAAACCTATTCCCTCCCCTCTTTTGATAAGGCTGGTACCTAAATCTGAAGTTGTCAACAACAGCCTATTGCAAAAGAGAGACTTTTGGACTACTCCCAAAGTCCAAAGTCTATTCAAGCAAAGCCACATTCTTAACAAAATCTGACTCCTCTAACTTGATATTAAGCAAAATGCCAGTTCTAAAAGACTAGATAGTTCAATAAATTGCTCAGAACTCCAGTGACAGGCATCGCAAGATTGCCATCAGATTTATGATTTGAAAACTCAACTACTCAAGTAAAAATCTCTTCATCACAAGGTTATAGAGCCAGCAGAGTGTTACTATTACAAGATTGAAAAGATTTACAAAATTCACTATGGAAATAAAATAAAGGGTTATTTGAAAATAAAATTAAACATTAGAAAAAAACAGATGATAAGAAATAGATTTTACATATCATGGTAAAACAACAAAATTAAACAAGGAAATAGGCTTTCTTTTTAGAAAGCAAACTTGGAGACGGATTTACCACCACTGAATTATTCAACTTATGAATATCATCAGCTCAATTAAGTTAGTAACAAAGTTTACAGTGCGCAATAAAGTAAAAAAAGTCATATTATGCAAAATGTTATTAGGAAAGCTTATCTTTTGGCTGGTCAGTAGACAGTTAAAGAGTGAGGATTTTCTTATTCTGTGATGTGAACTGATAAACAACATAAATCTCAGGAGAAATCATACATGTATAGAAGAAATGCATGGCTTCTTCACCCTGATTGACTTTTCCCTGCTCTCCATGTGTCTCGGGAGAAGAATGCTCTTTTTTGTGCCAGACGCATCATGATGAATGCTGATGAGACAATATTTGACTCATCACTGCCTAGATAGTTATTTTGCATGCAATCTTTCAACTTCTTCATCAATTCATTGGCTTGCACACACAGCAGTATTTGGGGTGCGATTCCTGGTTAGCAGGTGAACATGTTTTTGTTTTTAAATTATAGAGATTTTCTTAGGAGAAAAGGTATATTTACTTTCATCAATTTAGATTAAGTTGATCCAAGAATCAATTAAAAGATGCAATAATCTTCAAAGTTATTTTCTTTAATACAGTGACCCACAATTGTTATGAATCATTTCATGTCTATGTAGATACAGATGAGCTAAATAGATACAAATCTAGAATCATACAACATGTGGCAGTTTTTGTCTTCTTTGTGATTCTTCTGTCAACCCTAATAATTTCAGAGGAACAGAGATCCGCTTCTTCCCTCTATGAAACTATCTCATTCCAATATTCAAAAACTACAAACAACAGAGGACAAAACTTTTCAGAATGTAATTTCCCCCAAGGTTTTGGGGAATCACTGCACACAAAAAAAGTAAGCTATCCTTGTAATTCACAATGGCAGTTAAGCATAAGGTGTAAAGACATCCTAAGCTTTTTCTGTAAACACTATTTATGCAGAGAAGTTTATAATTAGCAGTGGTTGAGGGAACCAAAGATGGAAGATATGGACAACTGAGAAATATGAGAAACCAGGATAACATCTTCTAACCGCAAAGTGTTGTGTGGTGAAATATTTGTTAAGAGACTTAGCAAGAGTAGGCAACAATTTCTCTCACATGCAGAGAGCGGTATTTAGAGTACAGCCACTGGTTAAGCAAAGCTTTATAGAACAGTGATTGGTAATGTTTTAGGGGACATGTACCCCTTTAAAAAATGTCATAATCTACCATTTCTTATTCCTGGAAAATATATGCATATGCACAAAATTTTTCATAAAATTTGAGGAGATTCCCTGAGGCTCTCAAGTCTGTCCTTAGAACTTTCCTCCATCCTTCACCCTCATCCCCAGCAGAAGTCTCTACTTTGGAGAAAACTCTCACCTTAAACATGGCACTGAAGCTTACAGGGAGAAAAAAGTACTATACTGGTAGGAATTTGTCTTCAATACAATCGCAGCTATTTAGCAGAAAAGCTCCTGTTTCTTACCCCTGCTACCTCAAGGACAGATATGTAGGGAAATGTTCTGCACAGATTCTTTCTAAAGAGTCAAGGGAACATATTCACAGTTCATGGGCAAATAAACTTACATTGTAAATGGTCATACACAAGCTAATGAAGAATTGAAGGAAAGTAATATTTATGAAGTACTTAGGTATGCTAAGCCCTCTATGAGCTGCTTTAATACGTATTACCACACTAAATCTTCACAAGAACCCTGGGAGCTAGTTATTATTATTCTTACTCAAGAATAAATAGAAACAATGGTTCCAAGAGGTTAACTAACCTGCGCAAGGTCACACTGCTGGTTGAGGATGAAATTTAGGTTCTAACTCAGAATTATCTCATTCCAAAGCTCATCTTCTTTCCTTTACCTTCTATTTCTTCATGGCTAAGTTTATGGCATGGTCATCCACTGTTCTTGGAAAACACATTAGAGCTTAGGGCCTTTCTCATAGAGCACATACCTAATCCACTCAAAAGAATCCCAACCCCTCCCCACCACCTCCACTCCAACCAACCTGATACAAAGCATCATCATCTCCCCCGGATTATTGTAATGGCCTCCTCACTAGTCCTTCAGCTTCCTCCCTGGCCCTCATACAGCCCATTCTCAACATAGCAGCCAAAGTGATTCTTTAAGAACAAAAGTTAAATCACAGCATCACTCGTCTATTCAAACCCTGCAATGGCTCTCCAACATGCTCAGAATAAAAACTGTATGCCTTATGAAGGCCTACAAAGTCCAATTTCACCAGGTCTCAGACCTACCTCTCTGACCGCACCTTGGATCTTCAAAATCCCTCCTGTCTAGCCTCACTAGTCTGCTTGATGCACTCTTCAATTTTGTATTGCTTATCCCCTCTGTCTGGAATGCTCTTCCCCCATATCTCTGTCACAAACTCCCTTAAATCTTATGTCTTTGCCTCAAATGCCACCTCCTTTGATAGAGCTTCCCCAATCATGCTATTTAAAATTGCACATCGTCCAAGTGTGGTGGCACCTGCCTGTAATCCAAAGCTACTTGAAAAGATGAGGCAGGAGGATGGTTTGAGCCCAAGAGTTCAAAGGTACAGTGAGCTATGATCATACCACTGCACTGCAGTCTAGGCAACACAGTGGGACCCTGTCTCTAAAAAATAAAATAAAATAAAATTGCTCACCAACTAATACCCCAATATTCCTTATTCTCCTACCCTTCTTTATTTTTTCCATGGCATGTATTGTCATTTGATATACCTTTAATAGCACTCACATGCTTATGTTCTCCTTCCTGCCTCCTGTGGAATATAAGTTTCATAAGAGCAGGAACTGTTGCCTGATAGTTTACTGCTGTAGTTTTAGTTCCTGAAACAATGCCAGGCACACACTATGTGCACAATTAATGTTTGATGAATGAGTAAGTAAATAAATGGTCACTGTCACTCCAAGTCTTAACTGACAGACCAACAGAATACATTGAACTGTGCAATCTTCTACAGCCTACTTGTATAACTGTTGTAATAGGAGGGCTGTCTCTCAACACTCCACTGCACGCCAATTAAATGCAGCTTGTGAGTGTGTGCGCAGTCCCCAGCAAAGTTTGGCCTCCCCTGGTACAACCAAAGGTCTACTGCATGTCATCTTTTCAGTCCAGTGCACCACTTAAGACATCTAAATCGATGGAAACATAAACGTTCATTTTAATTTAAAATAGCCTTTGCAGAAGAGGTGTGAGCTTTACATTTTAAGCAAGTTTGCCAACTTTATCCTTAGTTAAATAATGAGTGCCACAAGAATTAATAGATTTCATGCCACCCAGAGATCAGAAATAGGGTGAAAAAAACAGTTTCCTTCCTTTCCCATGGAGCCATTAGATATATAAGTGAGGACATCTATGGTTTTATGAAATTGTTAGATGTGGTTAAATGCTTGGGGATGGGGGAGAGGATGAGAAGAATCCTCCCAAAGCTGTTACCTTTGCCAACCTAGGAAAAGGTCTTGTCAATCTCTGTTAAAAGGTGTGTTTGGGGGAAATAATATAAAGACAAATAAGCAAATGTGTTTTAATACTCCTGAAAAAACTAATAGTCAGCAAGATAATCAGTATTATAATTACTTGTGCTGTCACAAACAAGGCATCCAGCAGTGCAAAATGAGTACACCTTACTGAATTACTGAATGTTATAAAATACTTCAGTATTTTGTAGAATTCATTTTCCCCATTTACAGATTGTCATTGACAAAGTGAAATAAAAAGAAACATTACACCCCAGAGTGTCAACTGAAGTTGTTCTTAATGGAAAATCAAAATACAAAATTTTATAATAGAATGTGAGAATTATGCCTACCGCATTATAGTTTATACAGTAATCTAATATAAAATCAAACATAGCAATTCAAAGAATTAATTGATACCTCTTCTCCTGGTTTGGGATGGAAGAAAGGATACTTTAGCCAATATCTGCCCCCAGAGAAACACTTTCTCCATTTAGGAGGCTGTGTAAGCAGTAGCATGCATCTTAGTAACAAGCATTACTTGAACCATAGCATGTGATTAAAAGAAAAAAAGACTAAGGCCAACACTTTGGGGAAAGGCTTTCTTATTATTCAAAAGGCATAACACATTAGAGCTGCAAGGGATCTAGACCAATTTCCTCACTATACAGACAAGAAAACGGTGGTTTGGATTTAAGAAGTGACTTGCCCAAGGTCACAGTGACTTAGCCAAGACAAAAATCACGTCTCCTAACTCCAGATTCAATTATCTTTTAACTACCATGTAGGTACTCAATAAACATTGGTTTCTCTTTCTTTTAAGCACAGGAGGAAAGACAGAGAGAAAGGACATTGTCATTTATTATTGTTTATTTGTATTTTTTAATATAAGGACTTTAGAAAGACAATACCAAAGCGGCAATGTGTATTTTATTTCCCCAGAGCATGATGTGCTCTTGGGTAAATGTGTTTTATGAAGAGATTTGTCCTGGGAACTTGGCAGATTTTACTGTAAATATTTTAACAGTTTCCTATTATTTAGTTGTGGGATTAAATTTTTATCCCAGCTGCCCCAGACTGATGTCTGCCAGTTATAAGTGGTTTTGTGAGGGAGTGCTGGCAAGAAGAATTATGGCTTTCTTCTTTAAAGAATGTTTTGGTAGACATTCAAAGAAGAACTTCTCCTGTCTGCAAGAAATCAGCTCTCAGCTTCTTCAGCTTCCCACCAGCTTCAGATAACTGCTCTGCTACAGGTCAAGGCCTTCTAGTGCTATCCATATCTGGTAACCAAGCAAGACAGGAGGAGTAGAAAGGCTTAGACAGTTTGACCAATGCAGAGCAGCTCTGATGAACAGTACTCACTTCAGAGCTCCCTGTCAGTGATCAAGGCTTTTTCAGACCCACATCACAATTCAAATTCTGCCTCCACCCAATCTGCTTCCTCCTCTTAACCTTCACAAAGGTTAATCCCTAATAAATGTCTCACAGGCAGAACTCTGCCTCACTGTCTGCTTCCACTCAATCCAACCTGCAACAAATGTCTACTTGGTTTCTCAGGCAGACACTCTAACCACAAGTTTTCAGCCAGCCTAGGGTGGTGCCCAGTTCATATTATAACCAGCTTCACCAGGGCTGCCAGGACCGTCAGAAGTAGGTTTTATGTCCTATAGGAACAGGGAAATGTAGGAGACTAGCTGATCAAAGACTATAGGCCTTGCTTGCATCAGATCAAAAAGTTAGCACATGGGGTCAAATGAAAACAGCTTTAACGGTAGAGAGACCAGATGAGCCCCTGGTAGACACCAGGGAAGGACCCATTGTTCATATTTTATCATGATCAGCTTCTCAGGGTCAGGTGTTGTGCTGAGTGCTTTACATATGTTGTCCCTTTAAATCCTCACAACCACCTTCTGTTCTAAGGTAGATTTCTTTACACTCATTTTATAGTTTTAAAAATAGTCTCAGAGAAGTTAAGTAAATTGTCCAAGGTCACTAGTTGGATCATAGATGCCTGAAATACCTTGAACAATGAACAAAGTTATTCATTTTACACAGAGAAGGTGGGCTTAAAGCCCCTAAACATCTCTGAGGAGGAAAGTTCAGAGAGAACAATGACTTGGTTTCTGAAGCCTGTGTGTTCTGTCTGTGTAGGCTGATCGTGTAATTGACCTATAGCACTGCAAGAATGGGGCTTACTGCAGTGAACAGGTATGCTTTTCTCTGAAGTGGTTCCAGTTGTTTCTGCCTGCCTCGAAGGTTCCAGTTCCTAGCAACGATGGTCAGGCTCTCCAAAGAGGTGCATGTAGCTTCAACCTGCAGAAGCTTCACCTGCCGTCTTCTATGTCTCTGTTCCCTTCTTTGAGGATAAACCTCAGAGTTGCTATTTGTGCCATTCAAAGAATTTTGCCTGACATTTTGACTATTTCAGTGTTTAAATGTCACTATACATTGCAGTTCAATGGTTTTGTCTTTTTTAGTGAGTAATCTTTTGATTTAGCTTTATATTATTATATCATTATTTCTGCTTTCTAAAACTTTCCTAAACTGTAAACAATAAGAGATATGCATGCCAAACAATTATGACAAGAGCCATGCCCCAAACAGGGGGAGCTGAATGACTATTTTATATAGTCAGTTCTGCACAGGGCTTTTCTTTTTCCCTAAGGAAGACTCCTAGGCAAGCCCCAGTAAACACTAAATTCAGTCAACTAAGAAAAATTGACAGAGCCATGCTCATCACTGATCTCGGCCATTTGGGAAAACCACGAGCCAAATCTTCCTATGGAAATGCATTGAAGCAGTCCCTCACACTACGCTGTCATTGTTTCTGTAAGTATTAACAGCCACGCATTGAGTGCCCACTAATGCCAGGCTTCACATGGTCTCCTCACCACCCAACAGAGAGGCACATCTATGTTGATATGTGCTAGCTACCAGTAGGATTATGTTCCGCTTCTTATAAGTGAAGAAACTGGGGCTCAGAAAGGTTAAGTAACTTGCCACCTTATAAGCCTGTGATCTTAGGGAAGCTATTTAACCTGTCTGAGCCAGTTCTCTCATATATAAAATGAGAAAAATAATAACTACCTGAGCCTGGTGTCGTGCCCACAGCCCTAATGCCCTGACTGGCCCACAGTAGGCCTTCAATGAACATTTGCTGAATAAATGAAACTCAGATGAATCGAATAGGATGAGAATTATAAATACCGTAAGAAAATTGACTGGGACAGTGTGTGGCAAATGGTGGCTATGTTATCGTCATTACATAGTGGTAAGTAGTTACAAATGCCTATGTTCCTTTCACTCCATGACAACATGTTTCAGATCATGGCACTGTAATGCTTTCAGAAAAAAATTGGAGCCTAACTACAGACATACCACAGTGACAATTTATAGTGTCTTCCATGCATGACTACCCAATATTGGCCAATATTGCAGAGCAGCCACACCACAGTTAGAGGAGAAAGTAGGAGAAAAGTTCTACCCAAGTCAGATCTTTCCATTAAACACCTCAGCTTTATCTCAAGCAAAGTTTCCCATGGTGTTTGCTGGAGGAGGATACAACAGTCTTTAATTAAATTATGAGAATCCTCTTTAAATCTTGGTGGCTTCTTGAAAAACTCCAATTAAAAAGATCCACCTTTTGTCAAAGCAGTGCGGCACAGATAATTTTTTTAATGTTTAATATTTACTGATTGTAACTATTTGCCAGGCAACGTTTTAACCACCTGGTGCAGATTAACATCTTTAATCCTTCCGAGAACCCTATTATATAAGTACTACATTGTTTTCATTTTCCAGAGGAAAAAAGTGAAGCACAGAGAGGTCAAGGAATGTATGCAAAGCTATACTGTGAATAAGGGCTTACCCAAAGTTCAAATCCAGGGTTCTACGGATATCACTATGCTACACAACCCCTCCTTACCTGCCTTTCCAAACTTCTTTGTTTTTAAAGAAACCTAAGCACTGACTAAGATTAAAATTGTGCCTAACAAGGTTTTAGGCACAGAGATGGCTGCAACATGCAGGGTTACCTCCCAGCCTCCTCTTGTACCAGCCATGGCCAGATAAGAATCCTTCCAAGACTAACAACCCTCTTTATCTCCCTAAAAATGCTAACCCCCTTCAGCAGAAGACTCCCCCCATAGATGAGTAGTCAATTGGAGAAAGCCTCCTAATTGCATTTGCAAATTGACTTGGGAAAGAACCAGGTATCATTAAGGCCATGCCTGATCTACAAAGAAAAGTAATCAGTATACAGAGCTTAGGTCTTAAAACTAATTCTAAAAGGGAATTTTTTCCCCTGCTGAAATCTTCAAAGAATCTGACCAGCCCAAGGACTATCTAACTAAGAACTTTGTTTCATCTATAAAACCTGTCCAGAGTAACATCCCTAGGGACACCACACAGCTTGACTCCAGCATGTGCCATTCATGTAACCTATGTGAAAGTAGCTATCTAGACCACTACAGCCCACAACCTGAGCAGCTTTCAGCAGTAGCCCTAACACTTCTAATGGCAGCCTCTGCCCACCCCCCACAACCTTATTAACCAAATCTCCTCTTGATGGCATCTTTCCTATAAAACCTCAGTCAAATTATCCTTTAGAGTCTTAAAACTCGGCAGGGGGAGGTGACTCCTGTCTGTAATTCCAGCACTTTGGGATGCCAAGGCAGGTGGATGGCTTGAGCTCATGAGTTCAAGACCAGCCTGGGCAAAATGGCAAAAACCTATCTCTACAAAAAAATACAAAAAAAAAAAAAAATTAGCCAAGCATGGTGGCACATGCCTGTGGTCCAAGCTACTCAGGAGGCTGAGGTGGAAGGATCGCTTGAGCCAAGGAGGTTGAGGCTGCAGTGAGCTGAGATCATGCCACTGCCCTCCAACCTGGGTGACAGAGCGAGACCCCGTCTTTAAAAAAAAAAAAAAAAAAAAGTTCTCATGTGATGACCACAGAGTTGCTAGTTTTCCTTCGCTGCAGGAAACAAATGAAACTGGCAAATTGTGACTATTGTCTCTTGTTCTTAAGTAAGATCTGTGTGTCCTTCTCTAGAAGATACATTTCAATACAGCACAGAGAATGAGATATTAGGCAACCTCCTGTAAGAAACATCTCTGTCCAAAATTATGCTAGCTTAGTGTTGAATATCGCTGTTGAAAAGCAGAAGGTGGCCTGCCTCTGAAACCAACGCTATAGAGGCATGCAGTCATGACTGGATATCGTTCCTGCCAGTTACTTCTGTCTCAGGAGAGCTCAAAAAAAGAGGTACGGTCACCTAAGCCCTATGAAGGAATGATTCTCTCCCTCTCCCTACCAAAAACAGAAAGATTCAAATCTAGTTGTATATTTGTGGAAAAAAACTTTTTTAAAGAACCAGCACAGAGCTGACACCATTGTGGTAGTACACAAATTGTGGATACAGAAGCAGCCACAGAGCAACCCTACTGATTTACCTCTTGGAGAATTGTTATATTTCTTTTCCTTCTTAATAAAAACATTAAAATGCAAACATTCAGATTATCTAAAAGAAGCCACCCTTAATATGTGGCATACATTTAAAGCAATATCCCAGGCCCTTAAGTAGAACCCGACCTAAGTCCTATGCCATAGGATGCCACCATCCCAAGGCTGGCAGATTTTTATTAAACCACTGCCCTCCCAGGATGGACTGGTTGAGAAAGCCTTATATTCCCATTTCACAAGAAATCGGTCTGGTAGTTATGCCTCAACCAAATGAACTTGTCTTGATGTCCAGTCTAGCAATATTGATCAATCGTCAACTACTTGTAACCAGTTAATGTCAAAGCTTGTACTTGGTGAGGTATATGTATAAAATGGATTTTCCTTTTCTCCAAAGACTTCTAAGTGGATGTTCCCTTCAACAATGATCAAAGGTGATGACCATTTAACACCTTAGGTAGACACCATAACTTCTTATTCAGCTTTTGTTAATAATAGTTTGTCCAATCTAATGTTCCAGTTTCCTATCAAATTCAAAGCTTGTCCTTCCCCCATCACTGCTTAGTTTGTGATACACGGCAAGGGTCCCCATCCCCCAGGCCAACAGACTGGTACTTGTACCTAGACTGTTAGGAAAGAGGCCGCACAACAGGAGGTGAGCGGTAGTCCAGAGAACAGTACCACCTGAGCTCCGCCTCCTGCCAGTCGGTGGTGGCCTCACATTCTCCTAGGAGCCAGAACCTCACTGTGAACTGTGCATGCTCCTTATGAAAATCTAACTAATGCCTGATGATCTGAGGTAGAACAGTTTTATCCCAAAACCATCCTCCGCACGCCCGTCCGTGGAAAAATTGTCTTCCACGAAACCGGAGCCTGTTGCCAAAAATGTTGGGGACCGCTGATATAAGGGACCTAAAGAAGTGGAAGAAAATATATTCATGAACTCATCCTCCTCCTTCACCTTGCAATGAAAAGCAGTAGCCTCCCTCTGGGACATTCTCCTCCCTGTTCTGAGACTCTGCCTATTCAGGAGAAAGAGAGAAGGGTCTTTTATTAATACTTGAATGGCACAACTATCTACCACTGGCTGGCTGCGAATGCCCAATCTGGAGGAAATATCCAACTCCTTACTCTCTTGGTGAGGCATGCACATGAATTCTCTAGCTGATTCAGCAAGGCATCCTCGCTTGACATAATGGAATTTAGTTGTGACTTAATCTTTGCTAGTGTGCTCTCAATTCCTATCCCAAGTGTTACACCCCACAACATTTTGCTGTTGGTGATACCCCCTTGGGTAGAATACCGGGAAGGCAGCTTAAGCACAACTACTCTTTGGTATCTATATAACCAATGAAAAATTCATGCTTCCTCCCTTGCCATGCCAAATGATGGGAATGTTTATTACTCTGCCTCCTCTTCACCCTACTCTTTCACTCCAGTTCTCCATTTCCCCACTGGCATAACCACAGTCCTTTGCCAAATCTAACATCTATCTTGGAGTAACAGTTTCCTCTTCATGAAGGAGCCCTCAAGTTTCTGAGAAGAGGTTTCTTGGAGGCCTCCTGATCTCACCTTGAGAAGAGGAAGCACCATAATTCTCCCATCCATATGCCATACCACTGCCCTCCTAAGGTTGCTGGGCCTTCAAAGCTTCCTCTCCTCTGCTGCCCTTTTTTTTTTTTTTGATAGGATCTGGCTCTGTTGCCCAGGCTGGAGTGCAGTGGCACAATCTTGGCTCCCTGCAGCCTCAACCTCTGAGGCTCAAGTGATCCTCCTACCTCAGCCTCCCAAGTAGCTGGGACTATAGGCCTGCCACCACAACCAGCTAATGTTCTGTTTTTTTTTTTTTTTTTTGGTACAGACAGTGTTTCATCATGTTGCCTAGGCTGCCACTTCTCTTTTAATCTGCTAGAAATAGGGAATGGTCTTGGGAAATAACTAGAGGTAGGAAGGCTTCTGGTTCTTAACCCTGAATGGAGTGTATGGCTCCCTATTGTGACGGCTCTCTTAAGAATCGGAGGTACTTAACCTCTCTGTCCCTAACTTTGATATCTAGTCCCTGTATCCCAGGCAATATGAAAAGTGCTGTGCAACATCCTGTTACAAATAGAAACACAATCCAGGGCTTTTAGAGGCAAAGAGCTGCCTTTTCCATGACTCTGAGAGTTCTCTGGAATATATCTGATAAAAATTAAAAATCTCAAGATATGTAAAATACACACTCTAACCGGATAATCTTCTTATGGGAGTTTTAAAACTATTTGTTTATATAGAGACTGAGATCCAAGAGAGTTACTCCCTCTTGGTAAAGTTCGGGTCCTTTATTAAAATATGACCACTAATACTGGTATAAAAATAGACACACAGACCAGTGGAACAGAATAGAGACCTCTGAAATAAAGCTGCATACCTACAACCAACCGATCTTTGACAAAGTCAGCAAAAATGAACCATGAGGAAAGGATACCCTATTCAATAAAGTGTTAGAAAACTGGTTAACCAGGCACAGAAGATTGAAACTAGATCCATACCTCTCACTATATACAAATATTAACCCAAGATGGATTAAAGGTTAAATGTAAGTCCTCAAACAATAAAAGTTCCAGAAGAAAACCAAATACATATATACATCTATATGTATGTGTATATATGTATGCATGTATATATATGTGTGTATATATATAAAGTATCTTTATATATATATACACACACACATTATATATAAATATATATATGACTAAGTTCTCAAAAGCAAATGCAACAAAAACAAAAATTGACGCTTGGGACCTAATTTAACCAAAGAGCTTCTGCATAGCAAAAGAAGCTATCAACGGAATAAACAGACAACCTACAGAATGTGAAAAAGTATTTGCAAATTATGCATCTGACAAGGGACTAATATCCAGAATTAATAACGAACTTAAACGCATCAATAAGAAAAAAATAGCCTCGATAAGAAGTGGGCAAAGGACATGAGCAGAAACTTCTCAAAAGAAGGCATACAAGTGATCAACAAACATATGAAAAAAAAATGTTCAACATCACTAATCATTGAGAAACACAAATCAAGATCACAATAAGATACCATCTAACACCAGTCAGAATGGCTATTATTAAAAAGTCAAAAAAATAACAGATGTTGGTGAGCTTGCAGAGAAAAGTGTACGCTTATACACTGTTGGTGGGAATGCAAATTATTAAAGCTTCTGTGGAAACCAGTTAGAGATTTCTCAAAAAACTAAAAATAAAATTACCATTCAATCCAGCAATCCCAAAGGAAAATAAATCAGTCTACCAAAAATACACTTGCACTCATAAATTTATAACAGCACTTCACAATGGCAAAGACATAGAATCAAACCAGGTGCCCATCAATGGTGGGTTGGATAAAGAAAATGTGGCATATATACAACATGGAATACTATGCAGCCATAAAAAGGGTAAAATCAAGTTTTTTGTAGCAACATGAATAGAATTGGAGACCAAAATCTTAAGCAAATTAATACAGAAACAGAAAACCAAATACCACATGCTCTCACTATAAGTGGGAGCTAAACATTCAGTACACACAGACATAAAGTTGGGAACAATAAACGCTTTCAGAATAAATTCCAAAAGAGGGGAGGAAGGAAGGAGGGCAAGAGTTGAAAAACTACCTATTGGGTACTATGTTCACTACCTGGGCAACAGGATCATTAGACGCTCAAACCCTAGCATCACTCAATATACACGTATACCTGCACATGTACCCTCTAGATCTGAAATTAATTAATTAATTATTTAATTAAATAAAATATGACCACTAAGAAATGTAGAGACAAAGGGTTTTGTCTCACCAATCTTGAGTAAACTTAAGGAGATTTTTCTGACTAACTGATATACTCAATTAGAATTCAGTCCTTCTAATGCCAATATGACCCTGTCTCCAATAAAAAATAATACTTATGTCTTAATGTATATGCAGGTCTCCCCTTGCGGAGGTATTCATGGATTTTTGAGACATTCCAATCTAATTGCCTTTCAAGTTTTTATTTGATCCCATTACCTAGCATTATAATCTTAAGTTCACCTGGAATTCTTTCCTAGGCCTTGCCTAACCAGTACACCTCAGCTGGAATGGACCACACTCTCAGCCTGATCCAGAGCTAGGCCTTAGCACAGACTTACAGCATTTATTAATGTATCATTTGCTTTCAGCTCCAAGACAAAAAGATTCATGCACCCACTATGTATTCTTGATATAAACTCTAGTAATATTCCTTAAGGTTCTTTCTTGTAATTACCTAAGAATCAATATGGATAGGAATTGGCTCGAGAATTAAAATCCAGGTCCTGTTCAATGGTGTAGAACAAAGGATAAGACATAGATCCAGGCAATGCTAAAACCCTTAAAAAGAGTTTTAAAACCTGTGCCCTGCAGAGCCTAGGGTTCCTCAGAGGTATCATAGGAGCCTTCACAGAGGGGGGAAATTCAGAAGCGAGGCTCTCCTTGCTCTCTCTCTCACATTCTCAACCGAAAGGGTGTGACTTTACATGCTTTATATATCAGGCTTCTAACTAAGATTTTGTATGAAAATACAGTTTTGCTTCCGAAAAATAAACATTTGCTATATGAATTTCCTTAAATAGAAATATATATATATTCATATATATATATAATATATATATATATATATACTCTTGACTTATCAAATGAGAATAAAATCTGCCTTAAGGAGAAGCTGAACTTAATTTTACAAATTACTATCATAAAAAACAGCATATTAATAACTATGACAAAATGCAAGCATCATTTTTAAGGTTCATTCTTCAATATTCAGCTGTACTAAATACTTTCCTCCAACTCTCACTCGGCCACAAAAATGCTTTCACAGACTATAATTTAATATTATGCCTTGGCCTTTATCAGAGGTTGATACAAGGAACTGCAATATGACAAACATTTCTGCCTTATTTGTGAAATTGCTGTTGAAGATATCATCCATCTCCCTTTTATAAAGATCCACGCAATTACTTTCCTTAAAGTGAAGGGATAGAAAACTCTTCTCTTTCCTATTTTTGAGATTCCAAGAAACCTGTAATCCCTTAGGTTTGCCTTTAGCCTCCAGTAAACTGAAAGTTAAATTTAGTGTTTAAGCAGTGGGGGATGGGTAGGGGTATATTCAGATGCTGTGTTTTTGGACCAAATTACCACCCAGTTCTTCTCTAATTCAGCCAACATGAATTGTGTATTTAGGTGCTAAGCACTGTGATAGGCACCAAGGGCACAAAGATTATTAAAACAAGGTGCTTTCCCTAAAAGAAATCTTGGTTGAACAGCTCTTGTTCTTTCATTTTATTTTCATGATCTTTCTGCATATGGACCTTTCTTTGTAGTCTGTCTCATACCTATTTTTGAAAACAGATATGGTATTATACATAAGTAAATAAAATAAATTAGCATATTCTAGAAAGAGAAGGCATTGACTTAAGTTCATCTAGAGGGGTAGATAACTAATACTATATTCTTCTCTCTTAGCCTCCTAAATCATCTCAAATACTGAGCCTCTCTTCCAACCCATCCTACACACAATCATCAGATTAATATTCTAACAAGCCTATTCTAATCATGTCATTCATCTTCTACTCAAAAATACTACTGTCAGTATCACACACGTTGTACTCAAAATAAAGTCACAAAACAGTAGCAAACCTGGCTGGGCATGATGGCTCACACTTGTAATTCCAGCACTTTGGGAGGCCGAGGTGGCTGGATCACTTGAGGTCAGGAGTTCGAGATCAGCCTAGCTAACATTATGAAGCCCCGCCTCTACCAAAAAAATACAAAAACTTCGCCGGGCATGGTGGTGTGTTCCTATAGTCCCGATACTTGGGAGACTGAGGCATGAGACTCACTGCAACCCAGGAGATGGAGGTTGCAGTGAGCCAAGATTGCACCACTACATTTCAGCCTGGGCAACAGAGTGAGACCCTGTCTCAAAAAACAAAAAAGCTTCATCCCTCATAAGCACTTACCAATGAATGGGGCTAGGTTACTCATTCCTAGACTGAAATAGGCACATCTAAGTGCCAAAGGCCTTGTCAAGAAAAGAGAGTCACAGCAAATCCACACGTTCTTTCTTCTAAGACACCAATTTCTTTAGCTATTTGGGATCTTACATATCAACCACATAAGTTATTAACATTATTTCTCAGGTTTGTTCACATTCACATCACCACCATCATCTTCTTTTAGGCAGGAAGGGTATTCTTTTTGTCCTTTACAAACGCAACAACTGGAGCAAACCTGACTAATCAGTACCTGTGTTGCTTGCCTCCTCCTGATGTGCCTCTAAGAAACAGAATGCAGCCCATGCTGAGTCACCCACAGTGACTGCCCACTGTCCATCAAAGCATTTCTCTTGCAGGTTAGTCCTTAGTTGAAAGCGTTTCTCCACAGAGGAAGCTAGTGTTCCTAGATGTTGTCACTTGCAGAGAAACTTAAAATGTGTTCTCTATAAAAAGGAAGGTCTTCTCTACTTTCAATGCAGAAGATTGCCCAGAATGACAATATATATGGTTCATTTGCAGTAGCTGATGTTTGTGTAGTTATTTAGTGTCATAGAGAAAAGACTTGATACTTTATGATGAGACTTTAGTGCCAATTTAGTCATGCAAATATATAGTGGCATAGAGACAAAAATCCTTTCGCTGTTTATTCTGATTTCAACTGTAATTTTTCCACTGTTTTTGCCAGAAAAGTGTTAGTAAACTAATTTCTTTCTTCCCCAGACTTGTGTATCTTGTACATAAAATAGAAATCTCTATTTCTAATCACGCTTTAGTCCAAAAGGGCTTCTAAGCCATACATTAGAATAGACTCTATTATTTAAAGAAGTATATTTATGGGGTTAAGAATACTAAGAAGACTCAAGAAATAAATTCTTCAGTTATGCTTCATTTAGCTATCAGATACGGCTACCTAGTGACCTACTGAAACAAAATAATGTTAGCCTTTAGATGTTTATGTTTCTAGGGAGGAATAGGGAAAAGAATGGAAAGCTGTAGTGCAAAATATTCTCAATAAAGTGGACATTTTTGATTTAGTGTATTCCTCTGGAACAGCAGGCCTATATGTAAAATATACAAAAGAATGCTATTGCTTTGGGAAGTGTAAGCATCCTTACACTGCAGTCAACTGTATCTAGAGGGGGAAAAAAAAAGATGATCTCTAGAAGCTTTTTCCTGCCACACTCATTAGAGAGCATTTTTTAATTACATTCACATTCTCAGATACTGTTTAGTATGCACAGTGAACAATGTAGAGAAAAAATTTAAAATGAATATGATTTCCTGCAAACTACTGGAAGAAATGTGAACCGGTGTCAGTTTCTTACACAGATAAAACAGCACAAGCATAAGAAAACCTTCAGGAAGATAAGACACCCTGACATTCCCAAAATTCAGAAATTCACTAGACCCAAATGACACCATGAAAATGTGGTGAATCATTCACTCCTTAGAGATTTTACTTATCCATAGATTGATTGCCTGTGATATAAAGGGGTCCCAAGTTCTCTGGAGACTTGTAATCCAAAATTGTTTAGTCTAGATTTGAAGGATAGACAAGAATATTTTAACAATGTTCCCTTTTGCATGATAATTTATCTCCTGCTTCAAGATCTGTGTTATGCTATTCCAAAATTCAGGGTCACTCTCCCATAGAAGTGAGGCATAGAGCTCTGATGGGGGCAGTGAATAATTTTAGGCTAGTTGTACACAGCTGCAGCTACTTGCAGGGGTAATTGCTTTTGCCCAAATCACCAGCATAATTGTGGCTCTAAAAGACATATATTTAAAAGCCATTGAAGTGCCAAATTGTATTACAACAATAGAGCCAGTTCTCTAGAAAATATTCATGTTTTAATTTTAACCAATCTCCAAGAATGTGTTGAGCCCTTGCTATAGGACAAAAAGCTGCCAAAGTATTGTGATACGTTGATGTCTAGCACGACAAACAGAGAAAGGGTGTTGTAACTGCATATACTACCGGACTTTAAGTTTCCATGATGGAAAGATCTATTAATAATGCCAGCACCATCACCTCACCCAACTTGTGGCATAAAAAAAGGCATTCAATAGTTTTTTAATGAATGAATACAACCTCTAATTCCCACAATTGAAATTAGAAATTTGTGAGTTGAAAGCAGAAGGTCCAGCTATGATGCTTGAGAGTGGCTGGTGGTGGCTGTCGAAAGTAAGGTGGTGACTACAACAAATATGGATTTATCTGCTACCCATGCATGTGTTTGTCACACTTGAACTATCACATCCCATTATTATATTAAGCGATAAGACATACAAGAAGTGGAACATTATTCCTTGCTCTGGAAAATGTTCCAATCTAATTAGACAAGATTTCTGAGAAGAACAATAACAGGAATATACAATCAAAGTGCCAATATCAATGGTCAGCTGGGATGGCTCACACCTGTAATCCCAGCACTTTGGGAGACAATGGTGGGGGGGTCACTTGAGGCTAGGAGTTTGAGAACAGTCTGAGCAATAGAGTAAGACCCCATCTCTACAAAAAATAAATAAATAAATAAAAATTAGCCAGGTGTGATAATGCATAACTGTCTTCTTAACTACTTTGGAGGCTGAGGCAGGAGAACCGCTTAACCCCAGTAGTTTGAGGTCACAGCGAGCTATGATTGAACCCCTGCACTCCAGCCAGGTGACACAGTAAGACCTTGTCTCAAAAAAAAAATGCAACATCAATTGTGTGCTATAAATAAAGCAATGTAGTATAGTGGAAAAGAGTATAGGATGCAGAATAAAAAGACATCTTTAAGTCACAAAGACTGACACTTAGGTGCTGTGTGCTCTTAGTCAAATCACTGAAACTCTAACATGAGATATAAATTTTACACATATATATTTAGAGATGGAAGTCTCATTATATTGCCCAGGTTGGAGTGAGCACAGTGTCTATACATAGGCATGAACATAACAAAATTATGTTATGTTATGTTATGTTATGTTATGTACTAGAGCCTCAAACTCCTGGACTCAAATTATCCTTTGCCTCAACCTCCTGAGTAGCTGAACCTACAGGCACCTGCCACCACACCTGGCTAAATAATATATTTTATTATTAAAGGAATGCATGCGGTTAAACAAATGTGACGGTTATTTGTTTTCATACAAGAAGTACAGGAGTAAAGAGTTGCTGGAGTTGGTTTAATGATTTAAGGCTGCCAAGGTCATAGTCACTACAGTTCTCTTGATCTTTCCCTCTGGTCCCAAGAAATCTATAACAGCTCTAACTATTGTGTCTGTGATATAAAAAGGAAGGATGGGGGAAGCAGGAGAATAGGGGAGAAGCTTTTTCGGAGGAGACAAAGCTTTCCAGATCGGAATCAGGCTTCCACTAAGAGCTTATTGGCTAGATTTGTGTCACATGCTACCCCTGATAACAGGGGAAGTTAGAAAATGTAGCTCTTAAAGCTAGACACATTTCTAGCCCAGTTAAAATTAGGGTTATGTTGGTACAGAAAAGAAGGATGGGAATGAATAGGCCACTAATAGTGTCTGTGTCATTATTTACAGAGTTGGTGTTAAGAATTATAAGAGATAATATATTTGAAAGTGTTTCGTTAACCATAAAGTTAAGGAAGTCAATTTTTTTTGAATGCACTAAATGTTCTACTATTTTCACGTGCATCCACTATCATGGAAAAAGACCTTTAAATAAAACATGTATTATAATTTTTCTAATGTATAAGCATTACCGAATATATGTTAGGTCACACACATACACACACAAAAACCTACACACCCCTGACTCAAACAGGAGGACTGACTTTCTTTTCCCTGTATATTTTAGACAATAAAAATTAAAAACATATGTGATTCACAGCATTCCCTATGACAGGTGAAACAAGACAAAGATGCCCACTCTCACCACTCCTCTTCAACATAGTACTGGAAGTCCTAGCCAGAGCAATCAGACAAGAGAAAGAAATAAAGGGCATCCGATCGGTACAGAGGACATCAAATTGTTCCTGTCTGCTGATGATATGATTATTTACCTTGAAAACTCTAAAGACTCCCCCAGAAAGCTCCTAGAACTGATAAAAGAATTCAGCAGAGTTTCCAGATACAAGATTAATGTACACAAATCAGTAGCTCTTCTATACACCAACAGCAACCAAGTGGAGAAACAAATCAAGAACTCAACCTCTTTTACAATAGCTGCAAAAATATATATATATAATGCTTAGGAAAATACCTAACCAAGGAGGTGAAAGACCTCTATGGGTAAAGCTACAAAACACTACTGAAAGAAATCATAGATGGCACAAACAAACAGAAGCACATCCCATGTTCATGGATGGGTAGAATCAATATTGTGAAAATGCCCAAACTGACAAAAGCAATCTACAAATTCAATGTAATTGCCATCAAAATACCATCATTCTTCACACAATTAGAAAAAAACAATCCTAAAATTCATGTGGAACCAAAAGAGAGCCCGCATAGCCAAAGCAAGATTAAGCAAAATGAACAAACCTGGAGGCATCACACTACCTGACTTCAAACTATACTATAAGGTCATATCACCAAAACAGCATGGTACTTGTATAAAAATAGGCACATAGACCAATGGAACAGAATAGAGAACCCAGAAATAAACTCAAATACTTACGGCCAACTGATCTTCGACAAAGCAAACAAAAACATAAAGTGGGGAAAGGACACCCTCTTCAACAAATGGTGCTGGGATAACTGGCTAGCCACATGTAGGAGAATGAATCTGGATCCCCATCTCTCACCTTATACAAAAATCCACTCAGGATGGATTAAGGATTTAAAACTAAGACCTGAAACTATAAAACTCCTAGAAGATAACATTGGAAAAACCCTTCTAGACACGGGCCTAGGCAAGGATTTCATGATCAAGAACCCAAAAGCAAATGCAATAAAAACAAAGATAAATAATTGGGACTTAATTAAACTGAAGAGCTTTTACATGGCAAAAAGAACAGTTGGTAAACAGATAACCCACAGAGTGGGAGAAAATCTTCACAGTCTATACATCCAACACAGGACTAATATCCAGAATCTACAACAAACTCAAACAAATCAGTAAGAATTAAACAAAAAATCCCATCAAAAAGTGGGCTAAGGACATGAATAGACAATTCTCAAAAGAAGATATACAAATGGCCAACAAACATGTGAAAAAATGCTCAACATCACTAATGATCAGGGAAATCAAAATCAAAACAATGCAATACCACCTTACTCCTGCAAGAATGGCCATAATCAAAAAATCAAAAAACAGTAGATGTTGTCATGGATGCGGAGATCAATGAACACTTCCACACTGCTGGTGGGAATGTAAACTAGTACAGCCACTATGGAAAACACTGTGGAGAGTCCTTAAAGAACTAAAAGTAGAACTACCATTTGATCCAGCAATCCCACTATTAGGTATCTACCCAGAGGGAAAAACATATTATTATACGGAAAAGATACTTGCACACACAGATTTATCGCAGCACAATTCACAATTTCAAAGTCGTGGAACCAACCCAAATGCCCATCGATCAACAAGAGGCTAAAGAAACTGTGATATATATATATATATCATATATGATGTGAAATATATATAATATATATGATGAAATATTACTTATCCATAAAAAGGAATGAATTAACAGCATTTGCAGTGACCTGGATGAGATTAGAGACTATTGCTCTGAGTGAAATAACTCAGGAATGGAAAACCAAACATCAAATGTTCTCACTGATATTTGGGAGCTAAGTTATGAAGATGCAAAGGCATAAGAATGATACGATGGACTTTGGGGACTTGGGGGGAAGAATAGGAGGGGAATGAGGGTTAAAAGACTACACATACAGTGCAGTGTACACTGCCTGGGTGTTGGGTGCACAAAAATCTCACAAATTACCAATAAGGAACTTATGTAACCAAATACCGCCTGTACCCCAATAACTTAAGGGAAAAAATTTTTTTTTAAATGTGATTCAGTATGGTCTATAATTTAAGGCAGAGTATAGTAGGGTTTTTTTTTACTATTTGCTTTATTTCTTTTTTTTTTTTTTGAGGCGGAGTCTCGCTCTGTCGCCCGGACTGGAGTGCAGTGGCCGGATCTCAGCTCACTGCAAGCTCCGCCTCCCGGGTTTACGCCATTCTCCTGCCTCAGCCTCCCGAGTAGCTGGGACTACAGGCGCCAGCCACCTCGCCCGGCTAGCTTTTTGTATTTTTAGTAGAGACGGGGTTTCACCGTGTTAGCCAGGATGGTCTCGATCTCCTGACCTCGTGATCCGCCCATCTCGGCCTCCCAAAGTGCTGGGATTACAGGCTTGAGCCACCGCGCCCGGCTGCTTTATTTCTTTAAGTACATGATTTGCCTTGGATGACTAAATTTTGTCTAAAATTGGTTATATATGCCCTTAGACCTCACTTGCAAGTAATAAAATTAAACTGTAATTATGCAGTTTGTGAATTAAAAAGCCTGAAACACAATGCTCTTCAAAAAATGAAGGACAACAATAAAAAATGTTAAGTACAATTTTTTAAAAATTATCTTCAATATCCAACAATATATAATAGACTTATTGTATTTTTTTCTTTAAAGAAGGCTAGAATTTTTTCATATATCACAAAATGATTTAGGAAGAGGATTTTTTTTTTAATTTAAAAAAGTCAATGTAGGAAAGAAGAAACTAGGAAAATACTCTGTCTCCTTGACAATATAATTACAGTGCCCTATGAAGAAAGAAGTTGGCACAGTAATCTGATTTTTATTGAATACCAAAGCATACATGAACATTAAAATGCAATTTGAACATGCATGGTGTCAGAGTAGTCAGAAATCTTAAGGAGTAGATTGTTTGGAAAGCATCTGAAAACACCTTACCTTCACCTGCAGCTCACCATGGCTGATGAATCCCTCTGCGGTCCAGCCTGCTCTCCCTGGCTCCACCTCTCCCTCACTGAGTCACGCCAGGTCATTCCCAGCTCAGGGCTTTTGCACTTGCTGTCCGCTCCTCAGTTTTCCACATGGCTGTCTCCTTGGTCTCCAGGGCTGGCTCAAATGTCACCTCCTCACCTCTGTGACCATCCTGACTAAAGTAGCTAACATCCTCCAGCCATTCCTTCCCTAAACGAGTCACCTTCCATCCCCCTGCTTTTATCTCTTCATACAATTTACCATTATCTGTCATACCTTACTGGGTTCATTTGTGTCTCTTATGTGTCTTCCTGCTGATTAGAATATAACCTCCACAAAAGCAGGGTGCTGTCTGTCTTGTTTAGAGCTCTATCTCCAATACATAGAACTGGGTTCATCACAAAGTGCACCAAAAATACTTGTCAGGTGAAAATTTGCATATCTATATGTCTTATATATAAATAACACATATATGACATGTCTCATTCTTATGTGACTCTGATGGTCATAGGTTAAATCACATCCCCTATAAACTTTTCTGGAAAAAAAAGTCAATACATTCATGGTTTATCCCAAATAAATTCTTTAAACCACAATCGACAGTCTATACTTTGTATAATCTAAAGAGATAGAGCCTGGCACATAGTAGATCTCAATAATTATTTGCTGAATTGCATTAATTCAAAGTTTGTTTCCATTTAATATTTAAATATGACAAAGTAAAAAGAGAATATTTGGAAAGGAATAAGCTGCTGTATATAGGTGTATAGTAGGCAGTATCTCAGATCATAAACGTAATTCTTCCTCAAATAATATTTTGTTAAAACATATTCTTTTGGTACTAGTGTAAGAGGGAGAGAGTCTAAACACCTCAAGAAAAGAGCTAAACAGCTGATCCAGGCCTTCTCCTGGCGAGTTCTTCACAATTTATTAGCATGTAAGAAGCTATTTTTCCAGATGCTGTCAATTCTCAATGGAAACAGTGTAAAGTGAGTCCTCTCAAACTCATGAGCTCACTTTCTTAGACTAACGACCCTTAAATTGCTGTATCACCTTAAATCTGCATTGTAAACTTAGGTCGCCAGTTCTGTTCTAAGTTCCTTCCTACCCAGCCCAGTGACTGAAAAACAGGTTTAAAAATGTAACCGATCTTAATTTGAACAAGTTTCTTTTTCAAAAGCAAATGTGCATTCTCCCTTCTTTAGTTTCCAAGACAGGATGGGAAAGGTAAGATATCTACTTAAAAGCAAAACAGAATGTTAATCTCCTGAATTGTCTCCATCACTTAAACAAGGTTCATGTGCTTACAAAGTCTAAAGACCCAGCGCAAATGATAAGGAAAAGGCATCAGAAGAGGCACTCCATACCTTCAACTCATTTGAAGCAAGGAAAAAGGGAATGTTCGTCTTTACTTGAAATACTCCAGTTTAGAAGGAAAAAGTTGTAACTTTACAGATTATGCGGGTATGATAACAAAATCTTTAATTAAATATAGAGTTCTAAAAAAATCATTAGAGTTCAGGCTGTTGAAAGGCTCATTACAGAGGAAACATAATTTCTTCCTGTCCCATGGTATAATTTAGCATGGCACTGAAGAACTCTTCTGTTTCGGTAAATGTATTAGATGTGGCTAAAAGACATGTTTTTAATGTTCAAGTTGTTTCCTTAAAGCATTGCCTCATGCAGAGCTATAGTCAGTCACTTGCCAAAAGGTGGGTGCAGGAGAGAATAAAATAAACACAAGTAAGTAGCCAAAGGATTCTAATAATTCTGAAGAAACTAACATTCAATGTAATGGCCATTAATAAAAATATTTGTGCTATCATTACCAGCAGAACTGCCACCATAAACTGAGTAGACTATGGTGAATTACTGAGTATCATAAAATTCTTAAGTATCTTGTAAGACGCATTTCCCCCATTTAGGAATTACAACTCAGGAAGAAATATTCTAAAAGGAACAGACTGTTCCTTTGAGTGTCAGAAATCCAGTTGTTTTCATGGAAAGCCACAATAAATATTTTACAGCAGAATCTAAATAAATGTTTGCATTTTCCAACAAGTCTCAGCTTTTAAACTAAACTTAGTCCAATCAAGATAAAATAGTAGGGAATTTTTTTTCTATTTTGTCTTGATTGGACTGAGTTTAGAAGCTAAGCTATGAGGAGTGCAAAGGCATAAGAATGACACAATAGGCCAGGCGCGGTGGCTCAAGCCTATAATCCCAGCACTCTGGGAGACCAAGGTGGGCGTATCAAGAGGTCAGGAGATCGAGACCATCCTGGCTAACACGGTGGAACCACGTCTGTACTAAAAAATACAAAAAAAACTTAGCCGGGCGTGGTGGCGGGCGCCTGTACTCGCAGCTACTCAGGAGGCTGAGGTAGGAAAATGGCGTGAACCCGGGAGGCGGAGCTTGCAGTGAGCCGAGATTGCGCCACTGCACTCCAGCCTGGGCAAAAGAGCGAGAGACTCCGTCTCAAAAAAAAAAAAAAAAAAGAATGACACAATGGACTTTGGGGACTTGGGGGTAAGAGTGAGAGGGGGATGAGGGATTAAAGACTACAGTGTATACTGTTCGGGTGATGGGTGCACCAAAATCTCACAAATCACCACTAAAGAACTTACTCATGTAACCAACCACCACCTGTACCCCAATAACTTATGGAAAAAATAAAATAATAATAATTATTATCATAAGATAAAATAGTAGGAGAAGACTGTATTGGATGTTCTTAGACTCCCCATGGTATGCCTGTTTCTGCACTTCTTGGGCATCCTGCCCCTGCTACTCTATGTATTTTAGCTTCTCCTCTCGCTCTTTATCCATACTCAAGTCATTCAGTTCAAGAAATAAGTAATGAACATCATCTGTGTGCCAGTTTGCATACAGTCCCATAGTTTTAGAGAGCTCAAAGAGGCAAACTAGTGGGTGTTGAGAAAATATTTTAAGCTCTTTTTGTCAAATCTCCTGGGAACCCAGCCATGCAGCTGCCCTTTCCTCCCACTAGAGATATCCCTGTTGGGCTTTCTTCTCTCCATAACAGATCCATAATCCCAAAAAAATGATTAGGTACAATAAAAAGCCAATGTGTCTATGAGTATGCATTAAGGCAGCTCATAGGCGAGATTTTTACAAAGGTCCAATGTTACCTCCTAAGGAAGGCTTTCCAGAATCCTTCAGGTAATCACTCACTTGCTTCTTTGAGCTCTTAGATCATTTCATTCATATTTCTGTTAAAGGCCTTGGCCAGTTGCTTACTTGGTTTCTCCTAGTAAACTGTGACCTCTGCATTCGTCTTTGTACCCCTAACCCTTAGCAGGGTGCCTGCATCACAGTGAGTGTTAAATAAATGTTGCTAAATGTGAAGGAGTTAGAAATTGTGTTTTACCTGCCATCCAGGTCTCCAAGTCATACAAAGTCATGTCATAACTTCAGCATATGACAGACGCTTCTGACTTCCTCAATATGGTCACCTGCAATTGGGGGCCATTATCTGTGTAGAGTTTACACGTTCTCCCCATGTCTGCATGAGTTTTCTCCAGGTACTCTGATTTCCTCCCACATTCTATACCCATTAGGTAAATTGTCATGTCTAAATGGTCCCAGTCTAAGCGAGTGTAGGTAGGCGCGTGTGTGAGTGTGCCCTGAGATGGTCTGGTGTCCCATTCTAGTGCTGGTGCCCCCCTTGCACCCTGAGCTGCTGGGAGAGACTCTAGCCACCCAAGACTCCAAAGTGGGATAAGTGAACTGGAAAATAAATGAATGATTGAATGCAAATTATTGTAAAATAAAAATCTGTCATGTCTACAAGAATCATATGAATGTATGACAATTAAAGATACAGTACAAAAGTACTCAGTGAGCCTACCCTATTTGTTATTATTTGGTTTTGAACTACCTGGTGGTAGGAGGTACTCCTTACAACTTTCACTTTTCAAACGTCTATTTCTTGATTTAATTCACCACCACTACAAATACCATCACTCACTGATTCATCAAAACTCAGGTAAATACCAAAGAAAAAGAAATCAATCTGTCAAAAAGATACTTCCACTCATGTTTATCACATCAATATTCACAATCGCAAAGATATGGAATCAACCTAAGTGTCCATCAGTGGATAACTGCATAAAGAAAATGTAGTGTCTATACATAATGGAATACTATTCAGCCATAAAAAGAACAAAGTCATGTCTTTTCAGCAACATGGATGGAACTGGAGATCATTATCTTGAGTGAAACAAGCCAGACACAGAAAGTCAAATATCACATGTTCTCACCCATAAGTGGGAGCTAAACAATGTGTACACATGGACATACAAAGGGAATGATAGAGGACGGAGACTCGGAATGGTGAGAGGGCAGGAGGGGGTGATGCTGAGAGATGACTTAATGGGTGCAGTGTATGTAATTCAGGTGATGGATGCCCTGAAAGCCCTGACTTGACCACTACACATTCTACACTTGTAACAACATTGCACTTGTACCCCATACATTTATACAAATTTCTAAAAGCGTAAAAAAGAAGATAAATATAAACACTCTTTTATTCTTTATTTTAAAATTGGATAAATAATTATCTTGTGTGTTTTTATTAATCTTTCTTAAATGTCTGTATAGCACACATGTATTTCAATGTTTAATGTTAGAAGTATTTGGGGTCTTTATTTAGAAGTTTGATGATGTTTTTGTGACCAGAAATATGTCAGAGGAGTTAACTCTTGTCTAAATCAATTAGCCTATGGTGAAATTGATTTCGTTATACATCATTTCACTTAAGTCACAGTTTCTAAGAACCTATAAATGCTATTAAGTGAAGACTTGCTGAAATGTGTTCTTTCTCTGTCTCTTTGAAATGTATGTAAATCTTTTTAAATGCTAAATACGACTTTTGCTGGTTTTAAGACTTAGGAATGTTCTCAAGGACCTGGGAGCCATCTCTTGGAAATGTAAACTTTAGGGAAGATAGAGCCCTATCTCTCAGTTTCTGTGGGAAGATAGGAGTCCAGCTTCAGCAAGCATCTTGCTCTACATTGTAGAACTATCTCTCATCATAAAGATGTGAGAAATTTATTTTTCCTTTACATAAAACTTCTTAGCTAACATTGATGGTTGCTCTAATTACCAGGTACACTTAGGATGAGCTATGTGCAACAAATGCTGCTGTCAAGTCCTCTTACTGGAGAATTAGTTCCTGTTTATCTTGAAACTGTGTATATAGTGGGGTTTACCTGCTTAGCCATATAAAAGGCTGAGATTTCCTCTGTCTTTGCAGTTCCTTAGCAGATTACCCATGATGCACATCACCTACTGGTTTAATGTTTATTCAGTAATAAAACTGTTGTCCTTCTCTTCTACCTTTGTAAAGAGGTTTTCTGGGATGAAGGAGTTCTTGTCTTTAATTGCATTTCTCCTCCAGTATCGTAGGTGAATTCTGGATGCTGAAATGTCTGGTCCACTGAGCGCTTTCTCTGGCCCCAGCTACTCTGCTTGTCCATTTGACTGGGATTCCTCATTGATTTCTGATGTCATGGAATAATAAAATCTTATGATTTGAAAGGAATTTAGATCAACAAAGAGAAATTTAGATCAACTAAAAGAACTCTGTATTACTATATGAATACCTCTATGTGGAATTTTCCCCCAAAAGAAGAAAAAAGTGGTCAGCTTTTGCTTGAGAACTTCCAGAGCTCATGGAAGAAATGCTACTTAAGGTCTGAAGAGTGGGAGAGATTTATCCAAAGGCATAAATCAAAAAAGGCAGCACTGCAAATAGAAGACACAGCATGAACAAAGCACAAAGGATGAAAAATAAATGATTTTTGTAAATGCTGAGTAGTCTAATCATAGTAAAATGTTGAGAGTGCATAGGAGCTGGAAGACAAAACCAGTAATGGAAGTCAGGACAATAGACAGAGAACCGAATGTCAGGATAAAGACTTTCTGCTTGACTACTAAAATAGAACTCTGCTTGTCTCTGAAAGGAGTAACATATGACTTTACAAGAATGTTGCCCCAGAAATATGATGAGGTATGTTCAGTACTAGGCTCCCTTTACAATTCTGCAAAAATGAACCTCAGTTCCAGACAAAATCTCCAAACACTGAAAGAAAACACGAATCACAAGTTTCCATTGCTCTTAGGAGCTGGGCTTTTGTTTTTGTTTTTGTTTTTACCTGACGGCAATTATCTGCTTTATCTCCATAACAGCTAATAGCAGTTTGGGGTATTGTACTAAGATGGCGTGGCTGATTAAAAGATCCATTTTTTTGTTCTCAAGTCCTTAACTTTTGGGTCAGAAACAACCATTGCTCTCACTTTTCTTATGCTGTCTCCCACAGTGGCTAAAGCAAGTGGCTTTAGTTTTTCTCTGACCTTCCTTCTCATATTCAGGGAGGTGTCTTACCTATTTAAAGATGATTTGTTGAAACCAAATGAGCAGTCACGGAAATGTAAGTGCCCACAGAATGTCCTCTTTCGTTTGTAAAATCTGTATTCTAAGAGAGATGCTTTTAGAGAGGCTGTTATTTAAATATGGCAAATATATCAGTTTGTCTTCAAACTAATGTAAATCCCTCATTGGTTTATCCTAACTGCAAAGAATCTTCAAAAAGCTGCACAAAGTAAAAAAATAGCCATCAGCAATAACCATTTGTATTAACATGTAGTATTTCTTTTGAAGGGTACACTAAACACACAGAGATTGGGAGATGGGGAGAGGTAAGAAAAAAAGTTGCATTTTAACTTTTTCTTAGGACTTTATTAAAAGGATTTTCACCTCAACAGATACTTCTATAATCATAGCTGAGATATAATTTATTTTTGGAAAACAGAGAGAATGAAAATGTTGTGAATAGTCTTGTTTCAGGCAATCAAAGAGACTGGAACAAGAAATCTTGTATTTGATTTGTTTTCACAAGTACGATTCAAAGAACATCTGCGTTTATGCTGTGAATCCTTCTGCATAGGGCTCTTCCTTAGAAGTTTTAGTAATAGCTGAGTCCATTGATCTGCGATTTGGTAAACTTGAGGTTTTTGAAGGGCAGCCAAAGTTTCACTTAGTCTCTCAACAACTCTCTCTCTTGAACATGAGAACATCTATCTTGTTCCTCGAGAACTTAAGATCCATTTTTATACTCTGGACATCATAGTGCTGGAACTCGCAGACAAAAGCCAGGCAGTCTTACTGAGACACTGAGTTGTTTTTAAAGAATTATTTCATTTAGGTTCTTAATAAATTATCAGTTTTTAGAAGAAATATGCCTACAATTACAAGTGCTACTTCCCATGGGCATTTCCATGTTTTCAATCTAGCTAGGGCTCCGGCCTTAACACACACGATTCACTCAAGATTTAAGATAGACGAAATAATCTGTACAACAAACCCTCGTGACATGAGTTTACCCATGTAACAAACCTGTACGTGGACCTGTGAACCTAAAAACAGAAGTTTCAAAACAAGATAATTATTGTATTTTTAAAAGTCCACCCAGCAATTAACCAAAGTGGAAACATTTTCAGACATAATCTTGGTTAATTCAGAGTAGTTTCTAATTGTTAATGCTTCTGTTAGCTTCCAGAATGACTATGAAACTTTAAATAGATTGGACGCTGAGGATCACATAAATGAAAGAATACGCGTAAAATAATTAGTACAAGGCCTGGCACAGAGGGCTAAACAAATAATAGTTCCTAATTTAGTAGTGCAATAGTGGCAACAGTAGCCTACATCCTCTTCAACAGTCCAGTTTACAGATGAAACCCAGAGAAATTAAATGATTTTCCCAAGGCTACCACACTTGTTAGTGGCAGAGCTGAAACTGAAATGAAAGTTCCTTAACTACTCTAATACTGTCCCCAATACCTTGGGGAAAATCATTTTTTCAATTATACTGAATTGGTCTGTCATATAAAATATACAGAGGGTGAGATTTCACATATCTTCAGATAGCAAACCTTCTCAGTAGCTACTCTGATTAATTTGTAATTTCAGAATCTGATGGCCTTTCTGCCAAACCTCTCTTCTTTTAACCTCTCTGCTGCATTTAGCAACCATTGTCTACACTGCCCTTTAACCTGAGCAACACCACGCTAAACCAATTTCTACCTCTCTGTCTACTTACTTCCCTCTGTATTTACTTTCTTCCTCCTTCCTCATGTACTCAAGGCATGGAATTTCCAAAGCTCCACTCTTGAATCTCTGTACTCGTCCTTGAGAGATCACATATATTCCCAAATAATCTCTGTATGAAGATAACTTCAAAACATTTATATTGAGCCCTGGTCTTTCCTGAAATCTAGCCACAAATTTCCAGTTTCCTATTGAATGTTACTACCTAGATGTTGTGATGTTATCTCAAAATTACCATGTCCAGAATCAGTCATCATTTCCCTCAAAAGTAGCTCAAAATCGTTACTTTCATGGTGTAACAGTCCCATAATTCCTCCAGTCTTGAAACCATAGAGATATGTGTTTCTTCACCCCTCGTAAGTAATCTGCCACAAATTCCATCATATCCTTTCTTTTTTCTTCCTTCTCATTTCCACTGACATCACATTAGTTCAGTTTCTCACCACCAAGGCCAGAACTACTCCAAGAGCTTCTTAACCAATGGCTCTGTCTTTAGTCCTCACAATCTTACAAACTCCCCAAGTTAGGGGACCCAGCTTAGTGACACAGAATTTAACATGTTGCCAGTTGGGATAAGTTTTATTTTTGATTGATTGTTGTTTAAACTTAATACAGTCTTAATACAGTGTCTCTCTCTCTTCCTCTCTCTCTCTCTCTCATACACACACACACATACACAGAGCCAAACATTACAGAATTTGCAAAAATGATCTGAATTCTGACTCCTCAGGCTGTCTAGAGACTGGTATCATGAATGTTCCCCCAGGAAAGCTATTGGCTAAATCCTTCTGTGAAGAAACACATCCACAAGAGTGGTCCTTCAATTTTCTCATCTTTTCTTATATTTTATCTATTTTTCTTTTATGTATTTCTTATTCTTTAAAAAAAACTTTCTAATGCAAATTTAAACTATACTGAAACACGAGTCCTTACCTATAGGATTGGCATAAATTGAAAATCTGACAACATATTCTTTTGACAATTTTGTAGAACAATCGGCAGTTTATACACTGCTGGTGTTAACACAAAATAGTAACCCCTATGGAGAGACATTTGGCAAAATTACATGTAGTTTTAGCCTTTGATTCAACAACATCACTTCCAGGAATCCATCACAAAATAATACTGGCAAAAATACAAGAGCTCATTTTTGTTGCACTATTTAATAATAGTAAAGGAATGGTAATATTTACAAATGGATTAAAGCAAACCCCAGTTTCCCTTGCTTCAACTTTTGCTTCCTTTCCCTTTTGTTCTCATCTCTTTTTCCCTTTCCCCTTTGTTTGCTACCTCCACCTCCCCTGAAGCTTGACAAACTGCAAGGATTGCAAAATAGCTCTTTAAAGAACTACTCTTGCAATTGCCAGAAGGGGATTATTCCGGTGATCCCAAACAAGGAGCATAAAGAATGAAAACCATCTCCACCTGTTCCAGTCACAAGTTCCACATAGTTAGAAGTTGAGCAATATGACCAATACCACAAGAACACATACCCCATCTTCTTCTTGACTATAAAATCCCAATCGTGACACAGCTTGAAGAATTATCTGGTCTTCATGTGCTCCCTGATATATGCCAGTCAAATAAAACCTTTAATCTCTATTCAAATAATTTCAACTATTATTTTCTTTGACAAACCCAAATGTATGTCAATAAGGACTGACTAAATAAACTATGTTACATCCACAAATGAAGTGCCATGCAGCTGTAAAAAAATGACAGTAATGTTTGCATACACCACAATGGAATGATCTCTGAAAACACTAAGTGAAAAAAAAAATCAATGGAGAAAAAGTTGTATGGAGTATGTTATCATTTATCTAAGGTATTGGACATGAATATATGTATCTATTTATGTATATATTTTTCTTAAATTATAAATCAAAATTTCTAAAGTTACTTATGGAGGAAGAAAGAAAGGAAGACGAAGAGGACAGGGATGGGAGCTAAACTTCTCTGAATGTGTCTTGTTTTCAACATAAATACCTTACATAATAAAAAATTAAATTTCAAAAAGCAAGCTTTAAAAACTAAAAGAAACATGAACCAATGAATATCTGTAACAAGCCAGCAGTATAACCTGAGAGAAACTGTTAACTAATGTTACATGCTTTTAATAATCATTTTTGGTAGTAGTGTTAGTGTTGCTATCCTGAGACTGTTGTATGTACATTGTGGGATAAAACAAATGAACAATTGTATTGGTGTCATCGATATCCAGGATTTCAAGCGTGGAAGAAGATACAGACATAAATCAAAGAAATTAAGTTAAAACCTTTTGGCCCTAAACTTGAACTGGAGGTAATATTATGACTTTATAATACATTTTGTCTTTAAAAGTTCACATATCCTAATACCGTACACCGGAAAGGCTTTGAAATAACATTCAACCTAAAAACAACAGGCATCCCTAGCTCCCAGATTGTAGTTCTAAATTTCTAGTCATTTCTACTAAAAGGAGCCATGGCTTCTTGGGAAAATCATTTATTACAGATTTGGGGAAGGAAAAGTATAAGATACACTTGAACCATCTTGTCACATTAAAAATCAGGTTGTTCAAAAGGACTCACAACCCAACTTGAAAAGATGACCAAAGATGAGGCAATTTGAGCATCAATGAAAATAATACCTGCAATGGACTGAAATACAGGAAATATGACTAAATTCTATAAATCCATAATCATATGTTCTTTAAAAACCCCATTAGCAATCTTTGAAAGGTGCAAAGATTCCACTAATATTTAAAAACACATAAACGTGTGTGTGTGTCTGTGTGTGCGTGTGTGTCTGAGTGTGTGTCCATCCTGCCTTTCCTGTACTGTACCTCTGGGTAAGTGATTAGCAGACAAGCAGAAATTTATCTCTATAGAAATAGTCTCACCAATAAATAAAAAAGGAATCATAGAATTCTTATATCATGACTTTTTAACCCATCATTAATTAATAGATTTAGGCACTGCACATTAGTGGCTACTAGCATCAATAAAGCTAAACAACTATACACCACCACCTATGAAATATTCTTGCCCCAAAAAATCTAAATTGAATATGATCAAGCTTCTTATTTGAACTACCAATTAACCAAAACAGAGAACAAATAAACAGGTTAAAAACATGGCAAGGATTCAATCAGCAAAATCCAGACTGAGAAATTCTACTAAACAAACAACCTAAATTATTCTGATAAACTGCAAAGAAAAAGAAAAAAGATATGAAGGGGAAATACAGGCCAACAGTTATGTAAGGCCAGGTGTCGTGACTCATGCTTACAATCCCAGAACTTTGGGAGGCTGAGGCAGAAGGATCTCTTAAGCCCAGGTGTTTGAGACCAGCCTGGGCAATATGGTGAGACCCAGTCTCTAAATAGAACATTTTAAAATTAGCTGAGCATGGAGGTGTGCACCTGTGGTCCCAAGTACTCTGGAGGCTGAGGTGGGAGGATCACTTGAGCACAGGAGGTTGAGGCTGCAGTGAGTTATGATCACACCACTGCACTCCAGCCTGGACAATAGAGCAAGACCTTGTCAAAAAAAAAGGGCCAGGCATGGTGGTTCATGCCTGTAATCCCAGCACTTTGGAAGGCCAAGGCGGGTGGATCACGAGGTCAGGAGGTTGAGACCATCCTGGCTAACACAGTGAAACTCCATCTCTACTAAAAATACAAAAAATTAGCCAGGCTTGGTGGCGGGCACCTGTTGTCCCAGCGTCTTGGGAGGCTGAGGCAGGAGAATAGCCTGAACCCAGGAGGCAGAGCCTGCAGTGACCTGAGATCCGACCACTGCACTCCAGCCTGGGCAACAGAGCGAGACTCTATCTCAAAAAAAAAAAAAAAAAAAAAAACAGGCATATCAACCAATGACTGTATGGACCTCTTTTGGACCCTAATTGAAACAAGCACTCACTCGCGCTCTCTCTCTGTCTCATTCTCACTCACTGTCTCTAACACACACACACACACACACACATTTTTAAACCCCATATATGTATATATGAAAAAATTGGGGAAATTTCAACACTGACTAGCTATTTGATAATGTTTGGGAATTAATGTTAACTTTTTAGGTGTGATGACATTATTGTGGTGAAATATTTTCTGTAAGAGTCATTATCTTTTAGAGCGATAGTGAAATATTTACAAAATAAATGATAGATACCTTGAACCTTCTACAAAATAATGGATGGGTAGAGGAATGTGCCTAGTTCTAAATGAAACAATCTAGCCATATGTTGGCCTTGTAAAAGTTAGATGATTTGGCCAATATCACACATCTAGTAAGCAATGGAGTTAGAACTCCAATACTAGTTGTCTGATTCCAAATTCTGTTATCTTCAATACACCTGAGATGGCTCTCAAAAGCATCCCCACAGACACCTGGCACACAACCACTTGTAAACTGATGAATCGCTGTATTACCTGGCTCTGCAGGGTTTTCTGTGCCTTAAATATGTATTTAATAAAAATTTTGTGAGTGTTTATTAGTTATAATAATTAGTAAAGCCACCTAGAAGAGGTGATACATTAGACTTAGAAAAGCATCACAAGAAATAGATGTTTTAAAATAAATAGCAGGTCTTCTTTAATAAATGCTTGTGTTAATTTGTTCTACTCAAAACGGATAGTAGCTGTGTAATAAAAATGAGCCTAAGGTATATAATAGATATGAGCTTACAATACAAGTACATATCAAAAAACCAAGTTAAGATTCTTTTTTTTTTGAGACGGAGTCTCACTCTGTCGCCCAGGCTGGAGTGCAGTGGCGCGATCTCCTGTCACTGTAAGCTCGGCCGCCTCCTGGGTTCACGCCATTCTCCTGCCTCAGCATCCCTGGAAGCTGGGACTACAGGCACCTGCCACCACGCCCGGCTAATTTTTTTGTATTTTTATTAGAGACGGGGTTTCACCGTGTTCGCCAGGATGGTCTCCATCTCCTGATCTCGTGATCCGCCCACCTCGGCCTCCCAAAGTGCTGGGATTACAGGCGTGAGCCACTGCGCCCGGCCCCAAGTTAAGATCCTAAGATAGTTCATATATTATATTGTTTTCCAAGTTATTTACAAACAACATAAGTGCTCTCTTGTTTATCTTGTTGTGCCAGTGATTTATGGAAGCCAGAAGTGAAAACTGCAGTCTCAAGGACCCTAGGGCAAGACTTAATAGTACTCCTGATGAGTAAAATAATTGATATCCCTCTTTAAAATGTGGAACAAAGGAAACTATATGTTGAGGTCCAGTGTTATAATAATAACAATAATAAGTAAAAATATGTTTAAGTCAGGAGAACCTGATGTTAGGTCATTAGCATCACATTGGGTGAGGACTTGAGGCAGTCTCTTTGAGGAAAGAAATCATCTGCTGATATGGCTAGCATCAAGGTGCACCTTCTTCTGAAATGTTGCCAAGACATGAAAGAAATACTAGTTTTGAAACTTGTCCAACTTGTACATCAAGTCAGTCAGGATCTTGAGATAGATCACTCTGTTTTGATATTTTTCCATTTTCATGTTTGCTTATTTACTGTGCCACAGTTATGTGTGTGTTTATCACTTCTCTATAGGATTCACTCACTAAAGAGGGACCAACTAGATCTATCAACCTCAAATACTATATGGGGTTTTTCTATTTGTATCAATTTAAGGGATACACATGCAGTTTTGTTACATGGATATAATGCAGAGTGGCGAAGTCTGTGCCTCTATTGTAACCATCACCTGAATAATGTACATTGCACCCATTAAGTAACTTCTCATCTCTCAAATCCCTCACCTCCTTCCCACCCTCCATCCTTTCTAGTCTCCAGTGTCTATTATTCTACACTCTGTGTTCACATGTCCACATTACAACATGGGATTCATCAGGTAGCAGACTACCTTGTCCGTTGGTTTATTATTATGTCTCTAACCAAGAACATTTTGTAGCCACAATTTTTAAAACTAGGTTTACTCTTAATTTTATACTTACACTCCTGTAGCATTTCTTAATGGATACATAGTTTAGGACAAATACGTAGTTTACAATCTAGCATCAATATATTATTCACTTTATTATGACTCATGACATTTAATATAATTGTGACACCCTAATGTGACACTTTAAATGTGACACAATTATACCCTTGTTGTTATTATTATTTAGTATAATCCCTGTTGTTATTATTATTATTATTAATATTTTATTCTTCATTATCACCCCTCAACTAATAAGTAACTCATGTGGACAACCTGTAGTATTTGAAGTGAAAGGGTAAAAGAAAGAACATAAGCAAATCCTCAATGCATCATTTTTGTGCTCCACTCTGCTAAAATTTTAATTGCAGAACAATTCCAGATCCTGTAACGTAGGTCCTGTATATTAACAGTATTTAAAGAAAATGCCAGCTGTGACTAGAGCAAAGTTGCAACCATAGCAAGAAACTTCTGCTATATGGCATTTCCTTTGGTAATTGCTACAGTCTAAATGTGTCTTCCAAAATTTATATGTTGGGGTCCTTGCCCTCAAAATCATGTTAGGAGATGGAGCCTTTGGGATATGATTAGATCATGAGGGCACGTGGGATTAGTGTCCTTATAAAAGAGGCGCAAGGGAGCTTGCTTGCCCTTTTCACCATGTGAGGACACAGCAAGGGGTGCCTTCTACAAGGAACCATCCCTCGCCAGACACCAGACCTGCCAGTGCCTTGATCTTGAACTTCCCAGCCTCCACAGCTTCGAGAAATAAATTGCTATTGTTTATAAGCTACCAGTTTATGTTATTTTATTATAGCAGTCCAAATAAACTAAGACAATAATAAATCATCTAGAAAATGTATACCCCCTACCAACAGTCAAAAATTTCAGAGTACTTTAAAGAATTTATTTCCTTCCTTTTTGATGCATTGCATGCTGATAATTCTGAGATCAAGCAAGAATAAATATATTTATCTATTATAATACTAAGAAACTGGCCACAAGCCCACATATATCACTTTTAAAAATTCATGGAGGATTAGGAGAATGGTCAGAGTGTTTCTGTATTGTCTCTTATAAATGTATTTTTAGTATAACTAGAAACCTACTGAAGCAAATTATCACAAAATCTGTGTCAAAAAGAAAAACAGTATAGATCATGAGTAAAAAATGATTATTTTTAAAAAGAAAACAATACAGACAAATTTAATATTCTTCTTTGACAAAATTATAGGTTTAGGATATAGAAAACAAGGATGCCTTTCTCCCTCCCTTCCTCCCTTTCTTCGTCCTCCGCTTAATTAAGAGACAAAAATGTGCCAGGAAATGTGCAAAGAACAGTCCCTGCCCCAAAGATAATGACTAAAGCAAACAAATAAGCAATTTCATTACAATAAGGTGTCTTTGATGTACATTGAAGTTGTGTATGTGTCCAAAAGAGGGCCCCAAAAGCTCCACATAGAAGGAAGTCTCTCTTGATGTTACTTGAATGATTTAGCCATCAATATGCCAAAAAAAGTTTCTTTTTTTTTTTTTTTCCGTCCCCCAGACCGGAGTGCAGTGGCCGGATCTCAGCTCACTGCAAGCTCCGCCTCCCTGGTTTGCGCCATTCTCCTGCCTCAGCTTCCCGAGTAGCTGGGACTACAGGCGCCCGCTACCGCGCCCGGCTAGTTTTTTGTATTTTTTAGTAGAGACGGGTTTCACTGTCTTAGCCAGGATGGTCTCGATCTCCTGACCTCGTGATCCGCCCGTCTCGGCCTCCCAAAGTGCTGGGATTACAGGCTTGAGCCACCGCGCCCGGCCATCAAAAAAAAGTTTCTAAGAGCATGTAACTGCAACAGTTGATTAGAAGAAATGAAGTACCACAGGCACTAATCATTTTTATTCAGAGCAGTTTCTCCGTGACATTCATGATGGACCGAACAAAATGCTCAGTAACCCTGTAGCCAACTATGTCAAAAGGTATTTCAAGGTAGGGGCTGACGTCTGCCTCTTTTTAACAGGTAAAATGCTCAACATAAACACAAAGTAGGTGTCTAATACATACTAATTGCACACAGAAAGCTAGAAGAACATGCAAAATATTTTCACATACTAAGATAGAATTTAAATGCTAGTAGCCTTGATAAATTGAAAGTATCGAGAGAAAATAAATGAAGACTGAAGCAAAACTTTGCCTTTAAATTCAAACAACCTGTGTTCAATTCTAATTTAGTCACTTAATGAGTTCAGTGACCTTCAGCTGGGTGTTTAGCTTCTTTGACTCTCAACTATCTAACCATAAAATGAGGATATTGATACTGATCCCTTAGGCTTTGTTCATTCTGAGGAATAAATGAACTAATACATGAAGGTTCCTAACTCAAGGCATGGCCCAATGGAGGGTACACAATAAATGTTAGCCTCATGCCCTTATTATATACATGGAAAAAAGATTTCCAAAAAGTGTAAAAGGCTGGATGTGGTGGCTCACGCCTGTAATCCCAGCACTTTGGGAGGCCGAGGGGGAAGGATCACCTGAGGTCAGGAGTTCAAGACCAGCCTGGCCAGCATGGTAAAACCCTGTCTCTACTAAAAATACCAACAAAAATTAACTGAGCATGGTACACACCTGTAAGCCCAGCTACTTGGAGGCTGAGGAAGGAGAATCACTTGAACCCAGGAGGCAGAGGTTGTGGTGAGCTGAGATCACACCACTGCACTCCAGCCTGGGTGACAGAGTAAGACTCCATCTCAAAAAAAAAAAAAAAACAGTGCAAAAAACCTTAAAAGGTTTCCTTGTCAATTTCCCTTTAAGACATTCTAAACTGAAAGTACGTAGAAGTCATTCTA
>NW_012120376.1:1225471-1233814 GCF_000951035.1 Colobus angolensis palliatus | reverse complement strand
GGAAAAGAGATGGGAGAAGGAGGGGGAGGGGGAGGGGGAGGAGAGGAAATGTTGATAGGAGAGACATACCGAGAACAGAGTGCTGGGGAACACCAATATTTCAAGGGAAGGCTGAGGAAGAGGAGCCAGCAAGGAGGCTTTAAAGAAATTATCACAGAAATAAGGAGAGAACCACAAATACTGTTTCATAAGCCTAGGAGTGCAGGGAAATTGTGTTGGAAAGAAAGGGAGTAGTCACCTACATCAAATATAAATATTTGAATATAAATATTTCTCCTTATATAACTGTGCACTGATAAAATACAGTTTTCAAATATTTCAAGAAAACTTTTCTAATATAGCACTTACCATAATTTGCAGATCTCTTTGTGTATATGTCAATATATACAGATATATTCTTGATTATAAACTCCAAGAGAGTAACGATGCTCCCTGTTTCACTAAGTATCCACAGCACACAGCACAGTGCCTGAAACCTAGAAGATGCTCCACATACAATGATTGAATTAATGAGTGTATTGACGGGCAGGGATTTAGACTCTAGAATTAATTATTGAATGAAATTTTAGCATTCCTTTCTCTGTGGATTTTTTTTCTTAATTGGATCAATGTTTATGTAACTTCTAAGTCAATGTAAGAAAGCAAGATAGATTGGGTGCCCTCTCAAACTTCCTTCCAGAACGTTGATTCTATGAAAAGCTGACAAAGATTACATGCAGTGGGAACATCTCATTGGAAAATTAGGAAACCTGGGTCCCAGACCCAGGTCTGTTACTATTTCCGTGCTCTTCAATAAGCCTAGCTACTTCTCTGGGCCTTGGGACCACATTTACAAAGTGAAACTTTTGTATCTACACACTCCAAGGTCTTTTTCTATTTTAATATGTAAGACTATAAAAAACATGTAAATATTATAATATATTCTGTAAAGAAAGATACCTGAAATGCCTAGTCATTGTTCTGATTATATTATCATTTCTTCAAACTTTGCATTTCTCTTTTTTTTGAAGCTGTTGTATAGCTATAATAAGCTTCTTTTATACCATATTTTCACTTTGCCACATCTTCAATCATCTGAAACACAACTGCCCTATCATCTCTAACAAAGTAGTTCTTCAGATTGAATTACACTGTTGTTTTCTATGACACTGAATCTATTCTTTCACAAGGGGCCTTTCTCTTAGCCTCAGCTAGAAAGTGTTATTGCTAGTTATAATTTTAAAGCCCAATCTATAGCAATACTTATTGATAATTAAAGCAAATTATCAAGAATTACTATTCCATTATATAAGCAACAATTCTAATTCAGACCAAGAAAGTGAATTAAATATACAAAGAACATATTATATGCATATACATAAATTACAAGAAAATTTGCATGATACCTCTCATCTATAAAAAAAAAAGAATTCAATCTGTTCCCACCTTTTTCAGCAATATTTCTAAGACATTCAAAAGAAAATACAACATAGGTATAATACACTGCTCCTCCTTTGATGTTGTCATATTAAAGACATCCACAACCTTCAAGAATAGAAATCTACTATTACCATAACATCATATTATGCCATATTACCATACAATATCTGCTGCCTGCATTTTCATATTATTAGAAAACATCTATTTACAGATATATTTTTGGCTTTATTCTGCCATTTGTTACAAATAAAATTAATTTAAAATAGATTTACTTGGAAAGGGATTGTCTGAATTCTTCCCATGTAACTGATGTTTTCATAAGGCTTTGTCATTAATCAGAAAATTAAAAGATTGCATTGTTCAATACTCACCCAGCATTTAGCATCTAATTAGTCTTATATTGATGTCCTACAAATGCAAATGAGTTCTGTACCAGAGCTGCTGCATAGACTATTCCCACCCTATCCCCAAGAAACCCATTTCTTACACAGCAAAAAGTCCAAGAGAGGTTTTCAGAAGGTAAATGTAATAGTACATTTTGGCCTGAGTTTAAATTCCAGAAAAGGACACACTTTGGCTCACGTTTGTTTAAGAGTTAGAGCTTTTTTTTCAATTCAAATGAATAAATATTTGAGTATATAACATGAATTTTTCAAATTTTCTTAGACACTAGTTCCTTAATACATAACAAGACTTTTCATCAAATGAAATTGGAGAATCATAGAAATGCATTTATGGGAAATCTGAGACATATTCAAAGAATGCTATGGATGTTATGTTATAATTTTAATTGAACAATTCTAAAATTGAAAAAGGGGGTCCTACTTAGTATTTCCAGATACAAATAATTTGAACCAAAACAATTCTCTAACCAGCATTCTGTTAAGCAGAATGAATCAGATGTTCTAACGAGTATGATTGAGATACAATACTGTATGGTTAAAAACTCACTCTGAAGGCAGAACATCTGATTCAAGACTCATGTTTGCTTCCTACAAGCTGTGTGGCCTTGATCAAGCCACTTACTTATAAAATAGGAAGGACACTAGTCCCTTACTCTGGAATTGCTGTGTGAGTTTAAAAAGATCACTCATGTGAAGTACTTAGCACAGTGCCAGACATGTTGGTCAGGTTTTAAATTTTTTTAATGTTTACAGATCTCCATAGAAAGCAAAGACCACAGGGGGGAAACCTTCATCCCCTCAGAGTGTTCCTGTCCATGACAACTATATAGCGGTACAGCCTCAGTGCACAATGACACTCAAGTGGTAACAGAAAGCAAAATGGAAATAGAGAACTCTGGGCATGCTCCTCACTTTCATCCATGACTCTTTCTTCCTGCCACCACTAGCTGTCTAGGCAGCAGAATGCCGCTGGAAAAGTGGACTTCATGGTCTATGAAGCCAAGTTGCTACAAGCTGGGCAAAAACTCAGGAAGACAACAATAGAAAGAAAGGTGACTTTCTGCTGACATTTTTAAAAGCTGAGGTTCTTTTATACACATTATTGTTCCCCAAAGCTCTCTCTTTGGTGTTAAGACACTTCCTGGGAGATCTCAACCATTCAGAGGATTTCAGCTGCTACCAGTACACTAATGACTTCCAAACCCATATCTTTAAGCTGTAATTCTGTTCTGAACTTCAAATCCAAATTTACCATTACTCACATTTCCTGTTGGGTATCACAAAGGTACCTCAAACTCAAATTGCTTAAAATTAAACCAATTAACTTCATCTAGGTGGCCTACAGTTGCTCTGGGAATCTCATTCTATAACTCCCAGCAGTCACCTAAGCCAGGACCCATTACTGACTCTTTTCTCTCCCACTACCACATATTCAGTCTCCAAGACCAGCTGGTTTCATCTCCCACCTCTAAACTGTTCCTTCTTTTTCCTCCTTTCTTCCACCTCTTTTCTTCAGACTTTTGCCAGTTCTCACCAGAATGACTGAATAACTCTGTAGCTGGTGTCACTGGCTTTCTACTCTCCCCTCCATGGAGTCTATCCCCTATATTCTTACCAAAGCATCTTTCTAAATATCACAGGAAAGTAAGCCTCAAAAGAGACCACAGATAGGCATGGCAGCTCACACCTGTAATCACAGCACTTTGGAAGGCTGAGACAAGAGGATCACTTGAGGTCAGAAGTTCAAAACCAGCCTGGGCAACATAACAAGACCCCATCTCTACAAAAAAATTGAAAAATTAGCCAGGCATGGTAGTGCAAGTCTGTAGTCCTAACTTCTTGTAAGGCTGAGGCAGGAGGATCACTTGAGCCCAAGAGGTCGAGGCTGCAGTCAGCTATGATTGTACCACTGCACTCCAGCCTGAGTGACAGAGCCTCTAAAAAATAAAATAAAATATGAATAAAGAGAGAGACCTCAGTGGGGCAGTACTAAAATTCTGTCAGGAGTATGAAAGGTCACTGTTTATGTTATAGTTTTTCTTAGAGTAGCTACTATAGCAGACATAAACTAGGAAACAAAAGTTTACTTTGATGTGACAGAGATATTATCAAGAATTCTGAAGGGTCTGAGAGCTTACCCTATCCGCACACTCACGAGTTAGTCTATCATATTTCATAGATCCTGGGAAAAGACACAAGACTCCCAGATTACAGACAGATGAGTTTATTATTCATCATACAGCAAGCAGCATGAACATCTTGTTTACATTGATTCTCTTTCTCCCCAAGACCCACAGGTATGACATAAAGGATCCCAGGCAGATGCTGCATGTGGCATCCCTAGCACTTATGGAACCCATATCTTTTATAATGGGCTACAAGAAGATCTGCCCTTTGCCCCGAAGGGAGAGATTATTTTTATTATGTTGGACAGTAAGTAAATCTGCCCTGTAATCCAGAGACAGCGATAGTTTTCCAAGACTAGTAACTTGTTAAACATCCTTGAAAAGATATTTTGGAACAGAAGAGTAGTTAGTGTTCTGAGAGACTTGTGGAGCAATAGTCTTTGAATTCAAACCTGCCTCTGACATTCACTATCTGTATGATTTTTACCTTTCTCTATCAGAGTTTTCTTACTTGAAATTGAGGATCGCACTCATTTCTAACTCACAGCCAGTTTACAATATCAAAAGAAATCACTTGCATACAAATGCTTTGTAAACAATACAGCACTATTTAAGTATGGTTATTATTTATGATTCTGGAATATATTTTGTTGTTTCTTATGGAAATGAAAGAGAAAAATTATTTGGAATTTTTAAATTATACAATTAATAAAACACTTATTAAATGCCTTATTAAAGGTTAGATTTGGGTGGCACAAGGTGAAGAATTATGACACATTCCTCAACCTCAAGAATTTCACATTGTAGGGGGGAAGCTGACAGAAAGGACAGTGACCAAGTTGTGTTCAAGTGACAGAATAGAAGCCCTATATGCTTCTATAGAACTTGGAAGAATCTAAGTAAAAGGACAATGACCAAGTTGTGTTCAAGTGACAGAATAGAAGTACTATATGCTTCTGCAGAACTTGGAGGAATCTTTATAGAACTTGGAAGAATCTAATTAATCATTAAATCCAACGCTCTCATTTGCCATAGAGAAAACTGGTGACGAAAATGATCAGTAATTTTTTTCTAAAGGCTGATAGCTACTTGTGGCAGTGTCAGAACTGGAACTCATTGTTTTTTACTTTTAGTTTAATAAACAACCTTGACAGAAATTTCTTGTTCCTGAATAGAGGTTTTACAAGACTGAGGCAGGATATTCTGTTTGGCTCCACACATTTTTCTCTCCTCTACAGTCTTACTTCAGTGCATTGCCATTTTACCTCTTTGTTCCCCAAGAATTTCAATGGATTTATTCTTTTCTAACTTCTTACTTTTCTCAAAGGTCAAGGATTTCCTCTTTTTTTAGAGAGAAATCTAGAACAAACTTCCCTTTTGACCTTCTTTTCTCCCTTAATTTTACTCCATCTGGCTCCCTACCTGATAATTCTTCCTCGTTATATCCCACAAAATGCTAACCCTGCCACCTTCTCAATTCCTGACTGCCAGTTATTCAGTCTGCTTTTTTCTGTCAGTTCACTCCGGTCTGCCATACCATCTGCCCAGTGAACTTGATGCAGATTTCATAAAATGCAAAGTAAAATATTAGCTACAAACCCTGAAGTTCACCTTAAAGACTAGATGTAATCAGCTGCTAGGAAAAGACAGTAAGCAAGGAAAATCATAGCTCACCCAGTTTTCCTAGTAGTGTTAACATGGACTCTGCCCCAAGGTAAAATTCACCAATGTGTAGTAAGCTTGATTTCAATTCCATGTATTGATTTTGAATTTTTTTCAGGACTCTACAGAACCTGAATTTTTTACTAATTTCATATTTGGGATTGCACTGGGGAAGAAGAATAGATACATCTTTTTCAGTAAGTACCACCATAGCCATAGCTCAATAATTAGATTAATTATAAAAGTCAGAGTGTTTGGGAACAATACAAGGAAAAATCAGGTTCATTCCATTTAAAGCCTTTCTTGAGAATCATCAGAGAATCCCAAAAATAATATACTTCAAAGATTAAAGACATCATATTCAAGGGTTTTGAGAAAGTTTCTAAGTGTATAGCAATGCTAATATATACAGTTACATTATAATCTTTTAAAATACATGGAAAGAAAAAATATTCAACATTTTATGATTTAATAAACTGACCTTTTTCAAGTTTTATTAAACATATGGTTTTTTTAATAATCAAATATAGTCAAAGAGTTTTAATTTTGAGGAATCTTCTATGGTGGCAAGCATTTAGAAGCTTTACTTAACTCAGAAGGATGAAAATGAAATCAATAAATATCTGAACATATTATCTACACTAAATAGCATTTAGAATTAGAATAGCAAAAAAACGTTTAGTATCATTGAAGCCAAGAACAATGGTATCACGGTCAATAGTGTTTCTGAAGTTAACCAAAAAAAAAAAAAAGCAAATCTCAGTTCATGATAAATTACAAAAATGGTAATTATGTAGATAAGAATAAATAGCTTTAAATTCCCTAATGAATGAGTCAAGTTACTGACAAGAACAGTCAAAATATATTCCATATGTGATTAGCAACACTTAAATTTGACATTGACAAATATTATTTAACTTATACAACAGTAGAATCACAAGTGTATGTAGTCTCTAAGTTTCCAGGTTACAATAAATTGTGGAAAGAATGGGAATTTCAGTCAGTATGCTTACTTTATTTTTGTCCTTGACCTTTTGCCTAGAATGTATTTGTTAATTCGGGTGTAGGTCAGAATAACTGGTGTCTCCCCACCCACTGCCGTGTCTCTCTCAAATACATGCACACACACACACACACACACACACACACAAATTAGAAATGACACTTCTTCACAGAATGCTTCCTTGGACATTGAAGAAACATATAAAAAATACACTCTATCAATTTGTAACTGATGATCTTCCCATTAAGTTTATTAAGTACCTATTAGATGCCAGACACTATGCTAAACACTGGGAATCAATAGAAATGAGATATACATGTGTCTGCCTCACAGAGCTTACAGTCTAACAGATTCAGTAGAATGAACTGATACCATTCCTCAGCTGTAAGCAAAGCTATTCTATATAGTAGAAACTTGAAAGCACTTGGAAGGAAAAAACTGAGTAAGATTTAATAGCATGATTATTACAAACTATATTAATCATGCAACTTGAAAGAAAACAAATTGCTTCCCTCCCTCAGACTGACATGTCTAAATCTAATCTCAGTTTATAATTAATACACTGGCATAAGGAAACATAAGAACTTCCAGAGCACTGATAAAACTGATGACAAGATATTGTACCCAGTGAACTGAGCTTGTGACATGAGGTCCTAGACAGCAGTAGAACAAAGTCACATACCTTAGCTATGACACCTTCTGACTTTAGCAAAACTGGCTTAGGGGGAGAAAATGCTACTAATATATGAAGATAAGAAGTTCAAACTTCCTAAATCATAAAGTATTATGTCTTCAATCCTGAAGGAATCACTTATGGAAAGTTATTTAAGATTAGCAGGGCAAAAATTATAAAAAGGAAGAGAGATTCATTTTAAAACTGTAAGCCCAGTAAATATACAAGGAAAGCTTTGACTTTTTTCAAGTCCATCCTCCCTGCTACACATAGTAGCTACTCAAGTAGAACAAAAATTTGACATCTAAGCCCTGAAAGGAATAAGTCACTATTGAAATTCCAAAAATAATTTGGAGAACTAAAATTGACTTTGTATACTAGAATATATTGATATATAATATAATGTCTTTGTTATGAAATAAACATCTCTTCTAACTGTAGGATGTAAACCAAACTTGCATTAATATGTGAAAAACAATTTCCAATTTACATTTTGGAGGAAAAGCATGTTATCTAAATAGAAGGCTAAAAAACTAAGCAAAACACTTACAAATTCTGTGCTCAGATGAAAGAGCCTATGAGAAAAATATTTGGAGTCATGGCCAGGTTTGGGCTGCTTGCCACAGGGAGAAACCTGTCAAAGGGTTAAGAGTTGGAGGTTTCCCACCCTTTTGAATGTGTGGAATAAAATTTAGTGATAAAAATGCTTTTTAAAGCCATGTAAGTCAAAGTATAGTCCATGGGCCAACAGTATTCAACTGGAAACTTGTTAAAAATGCAAAATCTCAGGCCCTCTTCCAGAACCTTCATTTTAGCAAAATTCCCCTGGTAATTTGTGTGCACATAGAAATTTAAAAGGCACTGATATAAGGAATAAGACATTCCCGTTCTAGGACTACAGCACCTGTTCCAAATATTTGGCATAAATTTAAACTTCTGCATCTACGGTACATCTCTTAAAGCCTCCAAGATACCATCGCCGGGCGCGGTGGCTCAAGCCTGTAATCCCAGCACTTTGGGAGGCCGAGATGGGCGGATCACGAGGTCAGGAGATCG
>NW_012120376.1:1202625-1224531 GCF_000951035.1 Colobus angolensis palliatus | reverse complement strand
CACCTCCCAGATTCAAGCAATTCTCCTGCCTCAGCCTCCCGAGTAGTTGGGATTATAGGCACCTGCCATCACACCTGGCTAATTTTTGTATTTCTTTAGTAGAGATGGGGCTTCACCATGTTGTCCAGGCTAGTCTCAAACTCCTAACCTCAGGTGATTCCAAAGTGCTGGGATTGAGAGACTGTAGGGCGCATCATGTCACTGATCTAAAGTCACTCCATACGTGAAATTCAGGAAAAAGAGCTCCATTTGTGTCACCCTCCATTTGAGGACAGACCTTGTAAGCTGGAATCAATCCACTGCATTACATACCTCACCTCAAATATACACTACAATATTTTTCTTCACAATCCATTTCAACCCAAATATTTAACTATTTTAATTATTTCTTTTCAGACCTATACTTCACAGTTATAAATAAGAATGACTAAGAACAACAAATACAGCACAATACATTGTTGAACCATTCCTTCAGATTAATTTCAAAACTTCAAATAATGTACTAAAATGGTAAATATCATGAGGGTAGATGTCTGCCATTTTTGTATACTAAGATAGCCCAAACACCTACATAGTGCTTTCTATGGACTGAATGTTTGTGTCTTCCCAAAATTCATATATTAAAGCCTAAATCTCCAATGTGATGGTATTTGTAGGTGGGAGCTTTGAGAAGTAATTAGATCATGACAATGGAGCCCTCGTGAGTAGGATTATTGTCTTCTAAGAAGAGACACGAGAGAGATGATACCTGTCCCCCTACCCTACCACCACCACGTGAGGATCTAGTAAGAAGGTGGGTGTCTACAAGCCAGGAAGATGGCCTTTACCAGACAAATCTGCTGGTGCCTTGATCTTGAACTTCCCAGACTCCAGAATTGTGAGAAATTACTGCTTATTGTTTATCGCTCAGTCTGTGGTTTTGTTTTTGTTGTGGTGGTGGTTATTTTGATACAGGGTCTTACTCTGTCAGGCTGGAGTGCAGTGGCACCATCACAGCTCACTGCAGCCTCAACCTCCTTGGCTCAAGCAAACCTCCCACCTCAGCCTCCCCAGTAGCTGGGACTATAGGCACTTGCCACCATGCTCGGCTGATTTTTGTATTTTCTTGCAGAGATGAGGTTTCATCATATTACCCAGGCTGGTCGCAAACTTTTGGGCTCAAGTGATCTACCTACTTCGGCCTCCCAAAGTGTTGGGATTACAGGTGTGAGCGACTGCACCTGGTCAATCTGTGGTATTTTTATTATAGCAGCTCAAACTGATTAAGACAGTTCCCAATAAATACTTAAAGAATAAATGAACAAACTTTTCAAAGGATTATAAATTCTCAAAATTCATACATAGATTTTGAATGAATGTGTTTAATTATCATATAATACATGAAGATTATTTATTTGCTAGCTTAGTCTATCAAACTAATTTTATTTCAATGACTATGAAAGCCATCAGTAGAGCAAAGACATGTAACCCTAAAAAACCTGAGACCCGTGACCTATCACAACCTGTTTTACAACAAAGCAGCATCATGCAGATAAAGCAACATTACTAAATTATAAGATTAAATCTGATTCAGTGTTATGTCCCAAGGTCTATAGCCTTTAGTCATCACCGTAATCATCATCATCATCATCATCATCATCATCTCCATGTCGATCTTACAAAGCTGAAGAACCCGAATAGCAAGCTAATGAATTTTAACCACTCAACAAATGAGGGAAGGAGCAAATATATCTTCAACTAGAAAAGTATAAATTTTGACCCAATTCTGAATGTATATTTATAGGCACACCAATTATCAGTCTGAAAGGGGTTTGCAATAATGCTTAAATGTATATGTATCTTAGCAGGAAACAACTGTCATATAACAGATTACTTATCTATTGGAAAGCATATATGAGGCATTTAAATGCCAGGAACTATCTGCTAGATATTCCTTGACTTCCTAACTAAAAGGGAAGCTCCTTAAGGTTAAATATGTCACGCTATATTGTCGCACTTCCATGCCATGATACTTAGTGGGTCGAAACATACGGAAAAAAAGTACTTTTTTTTTTTGACACAGTCTCACTCTGTCACCCAGGCTGGAGTGCATGGTGTGATCATAGCTCAATGCAGCTGTGACCTCCCAGGCTCAAGTGATCCTCCCATCTCTCAGCCTGTCAAGTAACTGGGACTACAGGCACACACCCCCTCCCACACCTGGCAATTTTTTTTTCTTTTTTTTTTTTGGTAAAGGCAGAGTTTCATCATGTTGCCCAGATGGTCTTGAACTCCTAGACTCAAGTGATCCTCTCACCTCAGCTTCTCAAAGTGCTGGGATTACAGGCATAAGCCACCACGCCTGGCTGAAAAAACACCCTTTTTATTGTCTTAAAAATTCCACTGAAGAAATATGTTGCTGAGAAACTAAGGCACAGAGAAATAAAGTGGTTTTTGTGGCCACATGGTTATTTACTGTTAGAGCTACAAAAGCATCTCCAGAACTCTTGCCACTGTACCACACTGGTTTTATAATAGTCAATTTCAAAATTTATCTGCTAACCCGAATAGCAAGCTAATGAATTTTAACCACTCAACAAATGATGGAAGGAGCAAATATATCTTCAACTAGAAAAGTATAAATTCTGACCCAATTCTGAATGTATATTTATAAGCATGCCAATTATCAGTCTAATAGGGGTTTGCAATAATGTTTAAATACATACGTATCTTAGCAGGAAAAAAAATTGTCATATAACAGTCATTAGGTTTAGTCCAAGAACTAAACTTTTAAAAATTAGGTTAAATTTTTTCCTTAAAGTTTTCCAAAATGCGTCCTCTGTTTTGTGGAGGATGACATTTCAATGCCCTCTCATTCTCCCCTTGGCCTTTGAATTGCTTCACTGAAATGTGGATTGTCTACCTCCTTTCTCTTTCTACACTGTAAAAAAGAACTAAAGTTAGAGCTATTTCACTCAATTTTACTCAACTTTCCAAAGAAAATACAAACAAAGCTGGAGAACCCAAATAGCAAGCAAGACCAGGTCACAGCTACTGACTGGTCTGATAGTCATTTCTGAGAAATTTTCTAAACACTCTGGCACCAACAAATCTGAGTATGCCATTTACCATACAACTATAACAAGGTAAAACCAAACTAAGAAAGAAATGGTAACAGTAACCAGGTTTCCTACTTTAAATAAAATAGTACTGGAGAGTGCCTCTGTGAAGTTAGAACTGTCTGTAAGCTAATAAAGATAAAAATGTAAGTGTAAATGTTGTTTTTCTCAAGTAATATGAAGGGTCATTTCTAAATTCTTAACTGATCTGAGAAGTTACAAATTCATTCCATCAATACATAATGCCCTACTGTTTGTAGGGTCCTGGAAGGCCTGCCCTCTCAAAGAATATATTTTAACAAGTCTCTTTGTTCTATCACTAGGTGGAAGTTTGCTATTAAAATTCCTATAACCACATAACCCTTTTAAAACCATGGCAGAGTTTTCAGATATAGACAATAATTTTGAATGATCAGTTTTTTGCACCAGAAAGAATCTGTCTCCTCGTAGCCCAGGACATTCTGGTTTGAAAACTTTAATTCCAAAGCACAAATGAACCTTTACAAAAATCTTCTGTTCTAGTACCCACTATAATTTATTTTCATAGACTTGTTTATAAAGAGCTGCATAATCCACCCAAAGAAAGCCGAAGTGTTTTTCCGTATTATTAAACTCAACAGAAAGTTCCACGTGCAGCTACAGGAGGCCATAGGCAATTAACACTGAAAATGGAAAGGTGTAGAATCTTTGCATGACCTTTAAAGGGCAACACAGTTGCCCATTCACATGCATGCAATTATACAGTGACCAGTTCATAGCAGCAAATATATATATATTTATTTATATTTAGTAAAACAAACCTTGCATTCATCAAAAACTACTTTGAACTTTCCAGGCTTCATCTAGAGAGTTAGCTTTACATAGTACAGGAGACTTGTTCAGCTGGCTGTCTTCATTTTGTCAAATTACTAAATCCAGCCTATCACCGTAATTGCTAGAATGCAACATTATCACATTATTGAATCTTTCTGTAAAGAGTTCCCAAAATCTACTGCATAAAGCTACCATATAACAGAAGCAATACAAATATAAATTTAATTGAATGACTATGTTTGTACTATTGCTGGGGAAAGGGAGATGTAACTTTGCTAACTAGCCATTCAGGGGAAATCATAAAACAATTACAGTTACTATAAAGTAACTTAGGAGATTGAAGGAAGTGATTAAAAGGACTTTATCTAATATAAACACACAAGCTCTGATTCCTTAGTTATATATCTCACACTTCACATGAACCACTGAACAAAATAGAGTATTCTTCTTGTAGCTTAAATACTTACTTCTCATCTGATTTCCAAGTGAACTAGAAACTTTGTTTTCCAATGGCAATACCAATCAATTGCCTAAGTATTCCACTGACTAGCTTGCCTAATATTACAGCATAGGATAAAATCCAACATATCCGTGTGGTATACACACTGGAAACAGGTAGGTTTTTGGAAAGCTAACAGAAATTTGGAGTATAGTATCAACATATTTCTGGCAATTTTGTAGATACCATTTTAAATGAGAATGGTACACTCCAATGTAATACATAGTTTGTACATTGACTATGGAGGTTTATATTCAATAAAGACAGCACACAGACACATTCAGAGTTTAAAATGTGTCAAAATTCCCAGTTGTAGTGTCAATAAAACATCACAAAGTGTCTCCACATTGAGGGCAAAAATGATTTTTTTTTGCGTTTGTAGCCTAGTAAATAAAAGTATCTCCAAAAGAAAAATTCATGAGAAAAATAGAATGTATTAACAATGGCTCAAACAGTAAAACTAAGTTATAAATGACCTTGTCGTACTATGGATATAGTTGTACTGCAGGTCAAATCATGGAAAATAGTGGAAAAACTATGCACCTAAAAAGGTAGACATTCTACAGAGTTGTTCTGATCACCCTGTTACATAAAATCAGTATTTTACATGGGTGTCATTTAAAGCATATGTATGTATGTACGTATGCATGTGCATATATTTATAGATACAGAGACTATATTGTTAGATACTACGGAGAAATATATTTAAATACTTTCACATTCCAGTAAGTCTAACTTATCCTCTTAAAATTTCTGTAAGATTAAGTAGAAGACAAGAATTGTTTATTTCATTAACAACGACACTGCACTGAATGAATCACTGCATTAAATGAACAAAATCAGACCTTCTAAAAATTACCCAATAAGTCAGTGGCCAATGACAATTAAAAAACAGAAACTAACTTCTATGTCTCTGTTTGCTAGGCTCACCTGTCAATCTCCTGTTTCAGACTCTGCTCTGAACCTAAAGTAAAACTGTTTTCTAAAGACTAATGGTACCTCAATGTGAAATTATTTATTCTCTTTCAATGGAATAATTAAGTAGTTCAATATGCTCAAAGTAGTTCAAAATAAAGTTAACCAAAGAATTTTCAAACAATATGGCAAATTCATCATATCACATGGCATTATAAAATCAGTGGTCCAAAAGCAAGCTATTTCATGTGAAATTTTGTGCAAGCATATGGCCAGATATGAAGTTGATGCAGCTGGTTTGGCCTTCATATCTAGCAGCAGGCTGTGTTAATGCAATTCTTCTCTTTGTTTTGATGAAGGCCTACTAATAACAGTTGACGAATTGCATTTGCAAATGTCAGACATAGATCAAAGGGGATGACGGCTTGGATGATTATTTTACCCCAAGTTGTGATTTTTCAACAAGAAAACAAAACTGCATTACACAGTAAAGTTCCTTATTTTTACTTGAATCTTCAATGAACAAAACAGCTGCAGAAAAATGTGACTTAATGAGGCATCCCTAATAAAATACTGCAGAAGTAAAAGCAGGGGCACTGAACTGTTTGCACGTGGGTTGTTTCATCTTTTCAAATATATTAGAAATAACTGATGACACTTTGGAACATTCCTTGTTTGGGACATGCATTAGAGAGTTCGTCAGCAAATGTTCATCAGTTTGCAGTGATTGCTGAACTTGGGTCTTAGAGGCCAAGATAAGAAATGACTGAGAAATCCCAAAGATACACATCTTACCCTTCCTGTATAAGGTAATCCATAACTTGCAATTAGTGATAAATCAATCTTAAATGCATATTTTAACACAAAAATGCATTTTAAAATGATCATCAAAATACTGTATTGAAGACACTGGATCCAGGGCTACTAACATTTTCTAATAAAATATAAAATAATTTTTAAATTTTTTCTAGTGCCCCCTAAATTTTATCATTTTATAAATTTTTCTATAGGAAAACTGGCCATATCTAAAAGCAGATCTTTTTATAGTCATGTCATCACATTCTATAACTTGGTGGTTAGTAAATACCATATTGCCATCTCTAAGCAATATGTAATCTATTTTGACATAAATCCATAGGCATCTCAATGAATCTTCATTCTCCAATTTGTCATTGTTAAAATAGCTAATATTTTTCTAATGAGATATCACATATAATTAGAAGCCTTAATTCCCCTCTAGCAGAACCTGTAGCATTATATAGGCATTTGCTTTAACATCAAAAATTCTGGGTTCATCTTTAAGAGACACATATCATAGCACTCTACATAAATATGAATTCAGGCATCCTAAAGTACTAAATTTTTTAAAGGCAAGAAAAGAATCAAGATTTTAACACCAAAAAAAATGCCTAATCTGAATAAAACAACACACTAAAGCCATTTGCCTCTTAAAATATTCCCTGTGCCTAAGTATTCAGTTGGCAGTGACATTGACCTCACAGACTTTTACTATCTATAAATAATACAATCTAACTTTTTTTATTGAAAATTAGGAAAATGAAAATATTTATAAGCTCCAGTGTGGTAACTGATGGCCTTTAAGTGGCTACTGGTGATTTTAAAAATTAAGATTCCAAAAAGAAAGGTCAACTCAAACAATTGACTCAGGATGAGATCCAGAACAAAATAAAGTAAGGAAAGAGACAAACATGTCTGATCTTTTATTTGAAATATAGGATATTAGGTGCCAATTTTGATATTGCAAATGATTAGTCAGTCTGAGAGTACAAATGCAAACACGGAAAGGCTGAGGTAAGTACAATTAATCTTAATCCTCTGATTTTTAAAGCTTTAGAAGTGTTTTTAATCTCCTTTCGTAGTTATTTTGGTTTAGCACTTTACACAAAAAATCTTAAATTAATTGCTCATTTGTCTTAACTTATATGCCTAATAAAGCAGTTTGAGAGTGTTAATTGATAACTCTGAATGTTGATGTTTAAAGCAATCTAGTTGAGAAGACAAGAATCAGATAATTATCATTCAGTCAATAGTAATTGAAATTCATCCTGTCCTGTGTGAAGGATCCTCCTACACTACCAAGTACTTTGGGGACACTTCAGAGTAAAGGTCGCTTACGAGTTTGCTTTTTTGTGTGTGGTGTTTAAGGTTTTTTTCTCCACGAATCATTTTGTAAAATCCAAGAGGGGATTTCACACTCACGAAACGAGGATTTTTTCCCCTCTCTCTCTATTATTGTAATAATAAGCCAAACTCACGCAGCAAAGGTGAAGAGAGACTAGCCGCTGTAGTAACGTTACTACACATTTGATTCCAAACGCTTCAGGCAATTGTTTAACACTCGGTCAAGACGTGGAATACTCAATAGAGAAGCCTCGCGTCCACCCGAAGGCTCTGCGAGCGCCTATGTTTCTTCCTTTTCAGACAGGATAACTCGACCTGCAGTTCTTAGAGAAAGAGGGCGGCGGATCTCAAACTTTCCTTTGCAAAGCCAGTTTCTGAAAATAACACGTTCCCCCATTGATAAGTGAAGATCAGTAGCCCAAAGAAAACATTTCTTGGTAGGCACCTGGCCTTCTAGAATTGAAGGGGGAAGGGATGGCAAAGCAGTTAGCAGAAAACCCGTGTATTAGTAGCAAAATCTGGGAGACATTTACCCGGAAAGAAATAAAAAAAGCATTAGTTTCCCGAAGCCATTCTTATTCTGAAAGCTGTTCGTTAAGAGGATCATTTACTAAAGCTCTCTTGTAGTAGCCTTTACAAAAGCTTTATTTCATTCAGTAAGAAAACGCCCCATCCCAAATCTAAATAAACCTTACATAGATGAGGCTCTGGAATTTATCAGTTTGATTTTTTATGAAAATAGTTAGAGGTGGAGAAATCAATAGTCTCACTGAAATACCCACCTTCTGCAAGCAGGCCTGAGAATTAACTAATCAGAAGCGGACAAAAAGTAGGGATTTCAGAAAGATGACCTGACACATCCCATTGATCTTCCCTGGAACGCGACCCCCAACTCCTAATTAAGAGTCCAAAATGGTTACCAGCCAGGATGGGTCTGGGTAAGGAATCGAATTAAAACCCACTTCGATCCTCAACCTGGTCGTTTGTATTAGGAGAAATGGGGCAGAGAGGGAGGGCACCGCTCACGGAGACTTCTTTCTCATGCTCTGATCCCCTCTCTGCGCCCCTCTACTCCGCCCCCACCCTGACCGCCCGCGAGGGAGAGACGCCGGCCGATGGACCCGCATCTGCCCTCACCTCTCGCCTTCCCCGGGCGATCCCCCTACAGTCCCGGATCCCCGAGAAAGGGGAGGGGAGCCGTGTGCACACGGGGGCTTCCGGGTCCGCTGTCCTACAGTTGCGGCTCCGGTCCCCAGCACTGGCCGGCGACCCGAGGCGCGGCTCGCACCTACCTGCAGCCCCGCTTCCCGGTGGCGGCAACACCTAGCGATGCTCCTGCAGTTTTTGCGGGCCGGCGCCAGCCTTATCGCTCTCGCATCGCTTCCAAGATGCCAATCCGCCGTCACCATCCAGGGGCATAGGGAACCGAAGTCTGGTGCTGTGTGCTCCTGGAGGGCGGCGTGTGAGTGTGGCCCTGAGCGTGCGAGTGTGCGCGCGCGTGTGTGAATGTGTTTCCTCCTCTGATGGCAAAGAGGGTTCAGGAATCTCTTGACATCCAGACTGGAATCCCCCTAAAGCGGGTGAAGGTGAGCCTGATCCTTCTCCCCGCTTCTTTATTCCACAATGTCAAAGTAATCAAAAGATTTGTTTACTGAAGAAAAGCCAAAGTCCCGCAGCCCTTGGCAGCGCCAGCGGTCGCCTGCTGTCCTCGCCGGATGCGCGCGGTGCGCTCAGCTCTCTGGACTGCAAGAATCAAGGCGGTCTTGCAGCAATTACCGCTCTTATTCCATCTCTGATTTGTTTGCTTTTAAGGCCGAGTAAAGACTTTTCTTCTCGCCTCACGTCGTCTCTCCCTCTCACACACACACACACTCACACATCCTCCGTTCCCTCTCTCCCGCCCTCCCTCTTGTTCTCCGGGGAAAGGCAATTGGATGGAATGATTCACCTTCAGGAAAGCAGCCTCGGCCACGCACTTCTCGAGTTCCCTGGCTCTCGCAGGTACCGGGTCTCCAACGTGGTGGAGTTGCTGGGAGGCTCGGGACAGGAAGGAGGAGAGGCTCTGAGCTCAGCCGATGTCCCCCGCCAGACGCCCGCGTCCCTCGGCCAGGTGCCACTGTTCCCACTGCTCGCAGATAGGTCCCCGCTGTGCCCTCGGGGAGACTCTGCGCCTTCCACTCGAGTCCACTTAGCAGCAACTCCTGGCCAGCTTCAGCCCCTCAACCCCGCCTCGAAGTGCTGCAGGCAGAGCTCCATGCAGCCCACCCGCTGCCCTTCTAGGCATCGTGGGCTGGAAGGAAGGGAAACCCGCCGATGTCCCCCTGGCAGCAGTGCCCTGGCACCGTCACCACCGAGAAGGTGCGAGTTCCAACATCGAACACAAGCGAGCAGGTGTCGCCTGTGTCACTTCGCTAAAGGCAGGAGGGGAGAAAGAAAGGAGCGGGGGGAGGGGGCCGAGGAAACAAATCCAGATCACCAGCGGAGAAAGGAGCCGTTTAGCAAGGAAAGCCTCCTCTCCGCGTCCCACCCCAGATGTTGTACTGTCAAAAAACACTGATGCTAATCTTTTAGAAAGTCGCCATAAAGGGCAGAGCCCCCTGCTCCACTCCAGAACCCTCTTCCACCCAGCCTGGCTGTCCAGTGAGTACAGAGTGACTTGGCTCCCCCATACAGTGCAGCAAGAATGCAGGAGGAGAACAGGCTCTGACACTCCAGGTTGAGTTCAGCAGTAAAATGGAATGGCAGGGCCAGGCGGCGTTGCCTCGCCTCTCTCTCCCAAAAGCCAGTTCTGTTAGCCCCAGCAACTGCCGTTGAGAGCAAACAACGGTCCTGCAGAAAAAAAACGAGACAGTAAAAGATGAGGAGGCAATTGGTATAAAAGCTGGACTATGTCTCCCTCTAGAGGGTCATCCGGATTAAAACGCTTTACTAGATGTAACAGACCAGTTTCTCTCCGTAAAGAAAAAGAAAACAGTATGTGGTTTCAGAGAATTTGTATTTTTACAAATTACAACTTCTCAAGAATTTAGAGGGAGGGTTTTCACTGCAACCCTATTAAGCAAAGCCTTTGTTAAAGGAACGTCGTGATATTCATGACGCTGGAAGGTCATGTCCTTACGTGTTTGGTCAAATTGGGTGTTGGTTTAAGCGCTGTGCATATGAGCTCAAATGAAGGGTCTTCTCAGTCTCACTTTGATCATGTTTGGAAATGAACAAAACCTTTATCTAGTGATTAGAAGACTATTCAAAAATGAATAAATGGTAAGAATAAATTCAGAAAAAGAAAATCTGAAAAAAGAAAGGGAATGGTCACCCAGGAAATCTTACAAGTCCTTTACAAGGACGGATAACTCAAAAATCTGGTTTTGGAGCCAGTTTTCATACCTCTTTTTCAATTAGACCGATAATGGTCAAGATAGCTAAATTCCTTCCAGCTCTAAAGGTCTGTGCTTTTATGTAGCTGTGATTCACTGAAACCATTGACAAATTAGGTATCACCAGCTCTCTTCACCAGCTATAAAATAGAAGTAATACTACCTATCATATATACAAAGAAATATAGAATATATGCTTCACTTAGCTATTTTATCTTAATATGCTTAGTAAATCAACCGTATTTTGCATCTAAAATGCATCAAGTAATTTAATTATGTCAAGGTGGTCATTTTTATAAAAAATAGCTCCACCAATTTTATAAAGTTTTGTTAAATCAGTCCGAGTCAAGCTTGGTCCCATCTATAACCTTAACATTTAGATGTTTGTGAACTTACTATTTGAGCTGGGGATTTGCTTTCAAATGTTTCTGTATGTTCAAAAATTGTGAAATACGTGTTAAAGTTATTATTAAACACCCTTCCATTCACTCTGAATTTTTGGAGGAGTTCTATTTTAACTTGATAATCTAAACTAGCATAGTCATAAAGAAAGAAAAGAATGTATTTTTTTAAATAACTGAGACTAGTTGAAATCATTTAAAACAAAGCGCCAAAACTAAATAAGGCAAGTTTTGCTGTAACTAATTGTTCTATGGCAGATTTGACTTGGTCTGGTAGTATACAGCAATCATTTATTTCCAAGGAACTCTCAGATAGTCTCTTTCAAAAGATTTATGCCATCTGATTAAATATTTCGTTCCACTTACATAGTAACTTATATCCAGGAAAGCAACGTTCACATTTTAAAACACCTGGCACTGTTTCACTGCAAATCTTACAGTAATTTTCTGTCTGCTGTGTTAAATAGAGTGATGAAATTCAAGCAGGAATGACATTGGAAACTTGGACTCTGTACTAGAAAGAAGTCACTTACAAAATCACTTTAGAACATTGGCTTTATTTTCACACACACACGCACACACACAAAAAAAATAAAGCATACATTATAATCTTTCTAGCTTCTAATTCATTAACTTTTTGTGGTTGTAGAGGAATCTATAGTTTTGTCATATTGTTAAAACTTTACTTGTATTGTTTAAGTGTCGGACATTTTCAGCCTTATTTTTCTAATTAAACCCACTATGTTTTCACAAACATATGAAAAAGTAAAGAGAACAGATATATATATTAATTACAAAATATCACAAAATTTCTTATCCAATGTCATATGATGCTGAAATTCTATAATAACCTCTGTGCTTTTTGTAAATAATTCCCAATAATTTTTAGATTGAGATATTCCTATTTCCAGCATCCCCTAGACAAATCAAAATCTTTCGGATTCTCTTCAAAGGAAACAAAGTAGCAAATATTCTCCTAATTTAACAGAAATTTTTTGTTGATACTTGCTACCTTCTACAGGCATGCCTCAAAAATGTGGCAGGTTGGTTCCAAATCTCCATAAATATTGCAATAAAGTGAGTCACACAATTTTTTTGGTTTCTCAATGCATGTGAAAGTTATCTTTACACCATACTGCAGTCTATTAGGTATGCAATAGCATTTTGTCTTAAAAAGGTACATATCTTGGCCAGGCGCGGTGGCTCAAGCCTGTAATCCCAGCACTTTGGGAGGCCGAGACGGGCGGATCACGAGGTCAGGAGATCGAGACTATCCTGGCTAACACGGTGAAACCCCGTCTCTACTAAAAAATACAAAAAACTAGCCGGGCGACGTGGCGGGCGCCTGTAGTCCCAGCTACTCGGGAGGCTGAGGCAGGAGAATGGCGTGAACCCGGGAGGCGGAGCTTGCAGTGAGCTGAGATCCGGCCACTGCACTCCAGCCTGGGCGACAGAGCGAGACTCCGTCTCAAAAAAAAAAAAAAAAAGAGTACATATCTTACCTTGAAAATGGTTTAAAGCTTTAAAAAAAAAAAAAGTGTAATGATCATCTGAGCCTTCAGCGATTCCTAATCTTTTTGCTGGTGGAAAGTCTTGTTTCAGTGCTGATGGCTGCTAATGGATCAGGGTAGTGGTTGTCGAAGGTTAGAATTGCTGTGGCGATTTCTTAAAATAAGGCAATAATGAGGTTTGCTGTGTCCATTGACTCTTCCTTTCACAAAAGATTTATCTGTACCATACAGTGCTGCTTGATGGCACTTTATCCACAGTAGAACTTCCTTCAGAATTGGAGTTAGTACTCTCAACTCTGCCACTGCTTTATCAGTCGGGTTTATGAAATATTCTAAATCCTTTGTTGTCATTTCAACAATATTCACGGCATCTTCACCATGAGTAGATTCCATCTCAAAAAACCTACTTTATTTGCTCACCCACAGAAGCAACTCTTCTGGCATCTAGAATGGTGAATGATTTCCAGAAGCTTTTCAATTTACTTTGCCCAGATCCATCAGAGGAATCATTATCTAGGACAGATGTAGCCTAGCAAAATGCATTTCTTAAATAAGAAGACTTGAGAGCCAAAATTACTCCTTGACCTGTGGGCTGCAGAACAGATGTTGTGTTAGCAGGCATGAAAACAACATTAACCTTCTTGGACAACTTCATCAGAGCTGTTGGATGACCAAGTGTATTGTTAATAAGCAGTAGTATTTTGAAAGGAATCTTTTTGTGGAGCCAGTAGCTCTCAACAGTAGGCTTAAAATATTTAATAAAATATGCTGTAAACAAATGTGCTGATATCAGGCTTTCTTTTTCCATTTATAACACACAAGCAGAGTAGATTTATTATAATTCTTAAGGGCCATATGATTTTCAGAATAGCAAATGAGCATTGGTTCCAACTTAAAGTCACCAGCTGCATTATCCTGTAACAAGAGAGTCACCCTGTCCTTTGAAGCTTTGAAGCCAGGCACTGACTTCTCTCTAGCAGGGAAAGTCTCAGATGTCATCCTCTTCCAATATAAGGATGTTTATTTACATTGAAAATCTGTTGTTTAGTGTATCCACCTTCATCAATGATCTTAGCTAGATCTTCTGGATAACTTGCTGCAGCTTCCACCTAAGGACTTGCTGCTTCACCTTGTACTTGTATATTATGGAGACAGCTTTTTTCTTTAAATTTCATGAACCAGACTCTGCTAGTTTCATATTTTTCTTCTGAAGATTTTTTACCTTTCTCTCAGCCTTTATAGAATTGAAGAGAGTTACGGCTTTGCTCTGGATTAGACCCTGGCTGAAAGGAATGTTGCGACTTGTTTGATCTTCTATCTAGACCACCAAAGCTTTCTCTATGTCAGCAATAAGACTGTTTTGCTTTCTTATCATTTGTGTGTTCACCGGAGTAGCACTTTTCATTTCCTTCTTGAACTTTTCCTTTGCATTCACAACTTGGCTATCAGTTTGGCTCAAGAGGCCTAGTTCTCAGCTTGTGACATGCCTTCCTCACTAAGCTTAATCATTCCTAGCTTTTGATTTAAAGTGAGAGACATGAGACTCTTCCTTTCATTTGAACACTTACAGACCACTGTAGGGTTATTAATGGGCCTAATTTCAATATTAGGTCACGGAATAGGGAGACCCTAGGACAGAGAGGGAGTTGGGGGAACAGCCAGTTGGCGAAACAATCAGAACCACCCAACATTTATTAATTAAGTTTTCCATCTTACATGGGCACAGTTCATTGCATCCTAAGACAATTATAATAGTAACATCAAAGACCAGTGATCACAGATCACCATAACAGATACAAGAATAATGAAAAAGTCTGAAATACTGTGAGAATTACCAAAATCTAACACAGAGACGTGAAATGAGCACATGCTGCTGAAAAAATGGCACTGAGGGACTTGTTCAACACAGGGTTACCACAAACCTTAAATTTGTAAAAATAAAATAAAACAATAATAATAAATAAAAACAGTATTTGCAAAGTGCAGTAAAGGAGGGGTCTCCAACCCCCAGGGACTGGTTCCCTCCCTGTTAGTAACCCAACCTCACAGCAGGGGTGAACTGTGGGCAAATGAGCATTACGGCCTGAGCTCCATCTCCTGTCAGATCAGCTGCGGCATTAGATTCTCATAGGAGTCTGAACCCTATTGCAAACCTCACATGCAAGGGATCCAGGTTGTGCGCTCCTTATGAGAATCTAATGCCTGATGATCTGAGGTGGGATAGTTTCATCCCAAAATCATCCCCCACCAACTGTCCATTGAAAACAATTGTCCTCCATGAAACCAGTCTCTGGTGCCCAAAAGGTTGGGGACTGCTGCAATAAAGTGAGGCACAAGTTGAGGAATAGCCGTATTTGTTTAAATTGCCATCCTCCTCAAGTCTAAGCAGTAAAAATAATTTCTTTAAATACTGAACTTAACTGGATTGTAACTCTATCATAATTTTCCATGTTCTGTTCGCTAAAATATCACTTTGGTACACGTCAGGCTTTTTCTTTTTTGCCTTTTATAGAAAATTACTTTTGTAAAGTATAATTGACATACAATTAACTGCATGTATTTAAAGGGTACATTTTGATGAGTTTTGACATATGGGCATATCTGTGAAACCACCACCAGTCAAAATGCCGAATGTTTCCATTCCCCCAAAAGTTATCTCATGCCCATTTGTAATCCATATCTTCTTCCAGTCCTGTCTCTAGCATCCACTGATCTAGTTTCCATTACTATAGCTTGCATTTTCCACAGTATATATAAATTGAATAATATTTTATGTGTTCTTTTTTGTCAGGCTTCTTTCCATTGGCATAATTATTTTCAGATCATCCATGTTATAGTACACAGCAATAGGTCATTCTTTTTTACTTCCAAGTAGTATTTCACATTGTAGGTATACCACAACTTCTGTAACCATTCACCTCTTACTGAACATTTGGGTTACTTCTAGTTTTGGGATATTAAAAATAAAACTGCTATGAACATTTGTGAAGAAGACTTTGGGTGAATCTATGTTTTCATTGCTCTTGGGTTACTACCTAGAAATGAAATGACTGGATCTAGGGTAGGGTATGTTTAACTTAAAAACAAGAAGTATTTTCTAAAGTGTCTATGCCATTTTGTATTCCCATCAGCCATGGTGGAGAGCCTTTGGAGCACTTCAAGCTTTCTGCCAGAGGCTTTGTATGATATCTTAACTCCTTACCTCAAATCCCCACAACATCTCATGAAGCAGATGATATAAACCCATTTAACACATGAAAAAAAAATCAGACAATCTTCCTGTTATTACACATTGGAGCTGAGATTCAAACCAGATCTATCTAAAGTCAAAGTCAGTCATGGATTTTTGTTTGGCTTGTTTTTGTTTTTGTTTTTGTTTTCCCAGTCTCCTCTCTTTCTGCCACCAACCCCACTAGTAAAACATATGATCTCCTGTATCACAGGGAGATCAAACTCATTTGAATCTGGATATGGGAAAGACTTTAGCCAGAGAACCTGGGTTCATTAGTAACAATAAAGAGAAGAGATTAGTAGGAGAGACAGAGTAAGGAGAAAAATTAGCTCTGGCTCCCCTCAGTGTTCTGCAAGATACAGTATTATAATAATTAAATTAAAACTTATGAGCCCTAGTTCATAGTTCATAGCTTGTGGGAGTGCTACCTACAAGCCACTCATCCCCACTTGTCTCCTCTTATTTTATTTGATGCTAACCAATTTATTTCTAACTTAGGCAATAATGTATCTCTCATTTATCTTTTAAGTGTTTTTTAAAAACATTTACAGAATATTTTCATGTAATCAAGTGAACGGAATGAAGCCCAGAATTCATTCCACACAACCCAAGGTTACATGCATGTTATTAACTTATACTATCCCCATCCCCTAGCTTGGTACCTAACACGCAATAAATACTCTATAAATACTTTGTGATCAAAACCCAGGAAACCAAACAGGCCAACCAAATAGACACATGCCATGGAGATAAGTCAACAAGACCATTTCACAAAGCGATGTGAGAAACAGCTGAGGCAGGAAAACTGTCCTACATGCAGTAGGCAAATAAAACAAACCACCCCAAAACTTAGTGACTTAAAGAAGAAACATTTATTTATTTCACATTTCTATGGATTGGCAATTTGTTTTTGGCTCATTCTTCTTGACTCAGTTGGGCTTACTCATGTGTCCGAAATCAACCAGCAGTGTATTGCCTCAGTCATTATCTGACAATTGGCTGACTGTAAGCTGGAGGACTGGGGATAAGTTGGCCATATGCCTTTTTATTTTATTTTACTTTATTTTAAGTGCCTGGATACATGTGCAAGACATTTAGATTTGTTACATAGGAAAACATGCACTAATGTGGTTTGCTGCACCTATCAACCCATTACCTGGGTATTAAACCCAGCATGCATAAGCTATTTATCCTGATAGTCTCCCTCCCCACACCCCGCCAACCCCATCAGGCCCCAGTGTGTGTTGTTTCCCTCCCTGTGTTCATGTGTTCACATTGTTCAGCTCCCAGTTATAAGTGAGAACATGTGGTGTTTGGTGCTCTGTTCCTGCATCAATTTGCTGAGGATAATGGCTTTGGGCTCCATTCATTTTCCTGCAAAGGACATGATCTCCTTCCTTTTTATGGCTGCGTAGTATTCCATGGTAGATATATATATATATATATATATAATTTTCTTTATCCAGTCTATCATTGGTGAGAATTTGTGCTGATTCTGTATCTTTGCTATTGTGAATAGTAATGCAATGAACATATGCATGCATGTATCTTTATAATAGAATGATTGATGTTCCTTTGGGTATATATCCAGTAATGGCATTGCTGGGTCAAATGGTATTTCTGGTTCTAGGTCTCTGAGGAATCACCACGTTGTCTTCCACAATGGTTGAACTAATTTACATTGCCACCAACAGTGTAAAAGTGTTCCTGTTTCTCCACAGCCTCAATAGCATCTGTTGTTTCTTGCTTTTTAATAATCACTATTCTGATTGGTGTGAGATGATATCTCATTGTGGTGTTAATTTGCATTTCTCTAATGATCAGTGACATTGAGCTTTTTTTCATATGCTTGTTAGTTGCATATATGTCTTCTCTTGAGAAGTGTCTCTGTTCAAGTCCTCTGCCCACTTTTTAATAGGGTTATTTGTTTTCTTCTTGTAAATTTGTTTAAGTTCCTTGTAGATTCTGGATATTAGACTTTGTCAGATTGAGAGATTGCAAAAATTTTATCTCATTCTGTAGATTGTTTGCTCACTCTGATGATAGTTTCTTTTGCTGTGTAGAAGCTCTTTGGTTTAATTAGATCCCATTTGTCAATTTTTCCTTTTGTTGCAATTGCTTTTGATGTTTTCATCATGAAATCTTTGCCTGCGCCTATGTACTAAATTGTATTGCCTAGATTTTCTTCTAGGGTTTTTATATTTTTGGGCTTTACATTTAGGTTTTTAATCCATCATAAGTTAATTTTTGTACAAGGTGTAAGGAAGGGGTCCAGTTTCATTTTCTGCATATGGCTAGCCAGTTCTCTCAGTACAGTTTATTCAACACGGAATCCTTTCCCTATTGCTCGTTTTTGTCAGATTTGTTGAAAATCAGATGGTTGTAGATATGCAATCTTATTTCTGAGATCTCTATTCTGTTCCATTGGCTTATGTGTCTGTTTTTGTATCAGTTCCATGCTGTTTTGGTTACTGTAGTTTTGTTGTAGAGTTTGAAGTCAGGTAGTGTGATTCCTCCAGTTTTGTTCTTTATTAAGATTGTCTTGGCTGTGTGGGCTCTTTTTTGGTTCCATATGAATTTTAAAGTACTTTTCTCTAATTCTGTGAAGAACGTCAATGGTAGTTTAATGGGAATAGCATTGAATCTATAAATTACTTTGGGCAGTATGGCCATTTTCACAATATTGATTCTTCCTATCCATGAGCATGGAATGTTTGTTCATTTGTTTGTGTTCTCTCTTATTTCCCTGAGCAGTGGTTTGCAGTTCTCCTTGAAGAGGTCCTCCACATCCCTTGTTAGCTGTATTCCTAGGTATTTTATTCTCTTTGTAACAATCATAATGGGAATTCATTCATGATTTGGCTCTCTGCTTGTCTATTGTTGGTGTATAGAAATGCTTGTGATTTTTGTATGTTGATTTTGTATCCTGAGACCACTGAATTTGTATATCAGCTTAAGAAGCTTTTGGGCTGAGATGATGGGGTTTTCTAGATGTAGGATCACGTCATCTGCAAACAGAGACAGTTTGACTTCCTCTCTTCCTATTTAAATATGCTTTATTTCTTTCTCTTGACTGACTTCTCTGGCCAGAACTTCCAATACTATGTTGAATAGGAGTGGTAAGAGAGGGCATCCTTGTCTTGTGCTGGTTAAAAGGAATGCTTCCAGCTTTTGCCCATTCAGTATGACATTGGCTGTCAGTTTGTCATAAAAGGTTCTTTTTATTTTGAGGTATGTTCCATCAATACCTAGTTTATTGAGAGTTTTTAACATGAAGGGATGTTGAATTTTAGCAAAGGCCTTTTCCTATGTCTATTGAGATAATCATGTGGTTATTGTTTTTAATTCTGTTTATGTGATGAATTATGTTTATTGATTTGCATATGTTGAACCAGCCTTGCATCCCAGGGATGAAGCCGACTTGATCATGGTGGATAAGCTTTTTTATGTGCTGCTGCATTTGATTTGCCAGTATTTATTGAAGATTTTTGCATCGATGTTCATCAGGGATATTGGCCTGAAGTTTTTTGTTATTGTTGTTGTATCTCTACAAGGTTTTGGTATCAGGATGATGCTGGCCTCAAAAGATGAGTTGGGAAGGGTCCCTCCTTTTCAATTGTTTGGAATAGTTTCAGAAGAAATGGTACCAGTGCCTCTTCATACCTCTGGTAGAATTCAGCTGCAAATCTATCTGGTCCTAGGCTTTTTTTCATTGGTAGGCTATTTATTATTGCCTCAATTTCATAACCTGTTATTGGTCTATTCAGGGATTCAACTTCTTTCAGATTCAGTCTTGAGAGGCTGTATGTGTTCAGGAATTTATTTACTTCTTCTAGATTTTCTGGTTTATTTGCATAGATGTGTTTATAGTATTCTCTGATGGCTGTTTGTATTTCTGTGGGATAAAATGATATCCTCTTTATGATTTTTTGTGTTTATTTGATTCTTCTCTCTTTTCTCCTTTATGAGTTTAGCTAACAGTCTATCTATTTTATTAATTTTTTTCAAAAAACAAGCTCCTGAATTAGCTGATTTTTAAGAGTTTTTCATACCTCTATCTACTTTAATTCTACTGTAATCTTGGTTATTTCTTGTCTTCTGCTAGCTTTGGGGTTTGCTTGCCCTTGGTTTTCTAGTTCTATTAATTGTGGTGTTAGATTTGAGATCTTTCTAGGTTTTTTTTCTTTTTCTTTTTGAGACAGGGTCTCACTCTGTGGCCCAGGCTAGAATGCAATGATATGATCTTGGCTCACTGCAACCTCTGCCTCCCAGTTCAAGAGTTTCTCCTGCCTCCCTAGTAGCTGGGCACCCACCACCATGCCCAGCTAATTTTTGTATTTTTAGTAGAGGTGGGGTTTCACCACGTTGGACAGGCTGGTCTCGAACTCCTGACCTCAGGTGATCCACCTGCTTTGGCCTCCCAAAATGCTGGGATTACAGGCATGAGCCACTGTGCCATAGCCCTTTCTAGCTTTTTGATGTGGGCATTTAGTGTTATAAATTTCCCTCTTAATACTGCTTTAACTGCATCCCAGAGATCCTGGTACTTTGTCTCTTTGTTCTGATTGGTTTCTAAGAACTTCTTGATTTCTGCCTTAATTTCATTATTCACCCAGGAGTCATTCAGGAACAAGTGGTTCAATTTACATGTAGCTGTGTGGTTTTTGTGTTTTTGTTTTGTTTTGTTTTGTTTTTTCCAGACAGAATCTTGCTTTGTCACCCAGGCTGAAATGCAGTGGTGCAATCTCAGCTCACTGCAACCTCCATCCCCTCACTCAAGCAATTCTCATACCTCAGCCTCCTGAGTAGCTGGGACTACAGGAATATGCCAACATGCCTAGCTAATTTTTGTATTTTTAGTAGAGACAGGGTTTCATCATGTTGGCCAGGCTGGTCTTGAACTCCTGGCTTCAAGTGATTCACCCGCCTCAATCTCCCAAAGTGCTGGGATTACAGGCATGACCCACCACACCCAGCTTACATGTAGTTATGTGGCTCTGAGTGAGTTTCTTAAATCTTGAGCTCTAATCTGATTGTGCTGTGGTCTGAGAGACTGTTAGGATTTTGGTTCTTTTGCATTTGCTGAGGAGTGTTTTACTTCCAATTATGTGATTGATTGAGTTTAGGGTAATTGACATGTGGCACCAAGACTAGTGTATATTCTGTTGTTTTTGGGTGGGCAGTTCTGTAGATATTTATCAGGTCCACCTGATCCAGAGCTGAGTTCAAGTCCTGTGTATCCTTGTTAATTTTCTGTCTCGATCATCCGTCTAATATTGACAGTGGGGTATTAAAGTCTCCCACTATTATTGTGTGGGCATCTAAGTCTCTATGTATGTCTCCAAGAACTTGTTTTATGAATCTGGGTGTTCCTGTATTGGGTGCCTATATATTTAGGATAGTTAGCTCTTCTTGTTGAATTTAACTCTTTACCATTATGTAAAGTCCTTCTTTGTCTTTTTTTTAAATCTCTGCTGGTTTAAAGTCTATTTTGTTAAAAACTAGGACTGCAACCCCTGCTTTTTTCGGCTTTCCATTTGCTTGGTAAATTCTCCTCCACCCCTTTATTTTGAGCCTATGCGTGTCTTTGCCCATGAGATCAGTCCCTTCAATACAACACACCAATGAGTCTTGACTCTTTACCCAGCTTGCTATTCTGTGTTTTTTAATTGGGGCATTTAGCCCATTTACATTCAAGGTTAATGTTTTATGTGATCACGAGGTCAGGAGATTGAGACCATCCTGGCTAACACAGTTGAAACCCCGTCTTTACTAAAAATGCGAAAAATCAGCCGGGCATGGTGACGGGCGCCTGTAGTCCTAGCTACTCAGGAGGCTGAGGCAGGAGAATGGTGTGAACCTGGGAGGCGGAGCTTGCAGTGAGCCGAGATCGCACCACTGTTCTCCAGCCTGGGTCACAG
>NW_012120376.1:1166677-1201008 GCF_000951035.1 Colobus angolensis palliatus | reverse complement strand
GGAGGCTGAGGCAGGAGAATGGCGTAAACTCGGGAGGAGGAGCTTGCAGTGAGCTGGGATCTGGTCACTGCACTTCAGCCTGGGCGACAGAGCGGGACTCCATCTCAAAAAAAAAAAAAAAAAAAGGAGAAAAATGTCCATAGAAATCTGCATATGATAAGAAAAGGATTTTTATTGTTAATATGTCTTCTTTCATAATCAGGGGCTGGGCTTGGGCTCCCTGCGTCAACCTCTATGGTGAAATCCTATCTTTTTAGGGTGTCTGCCCAAGCACAGAGCATGAATGTATAAGACTATAGATATAGATTAGACCAGTGGCTCTCAACATTTTTATCAGATTCCATACATTGGATAGAAAGCACTCTCACACATGTACTTGAGTTATTCAAAATTCCTGACTCCTTTCCTGAAAGTTATTTCTCTTCCCTGAAAAAAAGCATGATAAATGCAAGTCAGTCAATTAAAAAGAACAATTACAGTAACTATTCTACTTTACATTTCAAAGTAAATACTTCTCAGAAGTCAATACTCTGTGAATAGTAACTTTATTGTTAACGACCCACTTCACAACAAATTATCAACCAGTATGAAACCTGTAGTCAAGCAATAAATATTGTTAAAGGTCATAATTTAATTATCCTTTGTGATTCAAGGTATACAGCAAATCAGGGAAAAGCAGGTAGAAAGAAATGTGGTGTATATTCACCATCAGCTAACAGAATTGAAAAGGAGGTTTCAAATAGTACTCAGCTTTCCTTTATTTCCAAAAGTTCGTATTCAAAATATCCCAGACCCAAAACCTTCCTGTCATTTTAATCATATTCAGCTATGGAAATTCAACAACCTCTCCAAGAATCCAACTATAAGGAGGTGTTTCATTGAGCCCTGTATTTCACACATAAGCCTGCTTCTTCAGGTTTTGCCCTTTAAGGTGTTTGGATAAGCACGTCTTCATCTCTTTATGATCATGATTCATATTCCCCAGGGATACCCTCTAGGGCTAACTCCTTTCTGCCACCATTACACACTTTTTGAGTTTGCAAACTATTATAGCTGAGCCTACCAAAGTCCTCTGACATCCATGAAGGAAAAGTCCCTCTCCTCCTCTGCCTGCTGAATAACCATTCTCTAAATACGTGTCCTCTTTTCTTAGCAGATAGAATTGCTTTCCTTTGAAATCCTGTTACAATAGTTGAGATTCTCATATGCTCTGGAAAAAAAAAAAAAAGGTACGAATAAAAGTGAAACATTTGAAAAATCCTCTTTTTAATTCATTTGGCATTCTAAATTATCAAAGGTGTAAGCCATTTCTCTAGAGAAATAAATAAATAAATTATAACTGTACTGATACAACAGGTTTCTTAATGATTGCATTCAAGAGAGCAAAAAACACACCTAACCACATGAATCCAAGAGATATAAATGTTAAGGTAAAAATTATTAGCAGATAACAATCCCAGCACTTTGGGAGGCTGAGGGGGGTGATCATGAGGTCAAGAGATTGAGACCATCCTGGTCAACATGGTGAAACCTCGTCTCTACTAAAAATACAAAAATTAGCTGGGCGTGATGGCACATGCCTGTGGTCCCAGCTGCTCAGGAGGCTGAGACAGGAGAATCGCTTGAACCCGGGAGGTGGAGGTTGCAGTGAGCCGAGATCGTGCCACTGCACTCCAGCCTGATGACAGAGCGAGACTCTGTCTTAAAAAATAAAAGGGATAAGTTGCTATTAGGTACTCCTGTGTTTGGTACTGTGCTTTGTTAATATACATGGTCTTGTCTTTCAGAATTTACAATCCAAGCTAAATAATAAATACTTACCATCCGCTGAAATTCATTAAACTCAATTATTCTTCTTTACTTCAAGAGTAGGTAGCCTCAGCTTGTGAATAGGATACCTTTCAAGATTTTATATATTGTTTTGAACTCAGAATGTCCCCATCCTATAGAAACTGATTAAGATGGAAATTAGGCTCCTATACCTGTGTACAAGCAAACAAAAAACTATTAAACACAGAGATACTGAATCAAGTTCCGAGTTTGTATCACCACCAGTAAGTAAACACTGTTTGAACTCTTAGCCTTTTGGGGAATTAAGAACCTAATGAAAGCATGTACTTCTAAAATTTCACAAACCATTAAGATGCACCAGGTTAAGAAGGGTTGATTTAGCCCATTGTTTATTTAGGAATTTAACTGCCAGTGTAAGAAATAATCCCCCTTATAAGAGGCTGACTTACGGCCCCCACCACCAACATGGTTTGGCTGTATGCCCACCCAAATCTCATCTTGAATTCCCATGTGTTGTGGGAGGTAATTGAATTACAGGGGCAGTTCTTTCCTGCACTGTTTTCATGATAGGGAATGAGTCTCATGAGATCTGATGGTTTTCAAAATGGGAGTTCCCCTGCACAAGCTCGCTCTCTCTTTGCCCGCCACCATCCATGTAAGACCTGACTTGCTCCTCCTTCCTTCTGCCATGATTATGAAGCCTCCCCAGCCATGTGGAACTGTAAGTCCATTAAACCTCTTTTTCTTCCTAGTCTCGGGTATGTCTTTACCAGCAGCATGAAAACAGATTAATATACCCCAAAAAATTTGTATGTTGAAGTCCTAACTCCTATCTCAGAATGTAACTGTATTTGGAGATAAGATCTTTTTTAAAGTAATTAAGTTAAAATGAGGTCTTTAGGGTGGGACTTAATCTAATATGACTGGTGCCCTTGTGCCCTTGGACACAGACATACACACACACAGCAATATCATGCAAAGATAGCCAAATAAAAAGGCCTTGGAAAAAATGAAGCTGCTGACACCTTGCTCTGAGAAATCTAGTCTCCAGAACTGTGAGAAAGTGAATTTCTGTTGTTTAAGACATCAGTCTGTGGTACTTTGTTATGGCAGTCCTCACAAACTAACACACACACCCATTATCCCCGCCTTCTAATATAATATGCCTCAAAGCAGTGATAAGAAGGGATACCACTCTAGACAGAGTATCTTTAAAGACTCCATTTATTTTGATAACCATTTCTGCTTACATCCCTGCACCAGTGCTGAGACCCACTCTCCTGACTCAAAGGGCCCAGACTAGAAAGAAAAGGAAGTTGTGCAACTCTCACGTAAGAGGAGTACTAAGAAGTGAAATCATTACTTTCATACAAGCTATCTCTGTATATCCTCACAAGAGACCAAAACTTTGCAAGACACTCATGCCTCCAGGTTTTGGAATTGAAGAACAAAAATCAATGTCTACTTGTTCACATTTTGGGTTATTGGTAAGTCAATTTTTCACAAATTGTTTACTAATTGAATGCAGATGTGCAGTCACCAAAAGCAGCCCTGTGTGTCTTATCTCTAAATCATTTGAGTTTTCCCTTCTTAGTAGTGGCTCCAACAGTGGGAATAACCTGAAATGGGAAAAAGCGAGGTAATAGGATACAAGAATAACAAATTTTCCAGAACATCTCATAGCCTAGGGAAGTACTGACATTTTCACCAAGCTCTTGCTATTCAACTCTGCTTTTCAGACACAAAAAATTATATAAATACAATTTTACTCAGGGAAAATTTACTGCAGCCACAGTCTCTCCTGGAAAAAAAGAAAGAACTTGTTTATCTTGCTTAAGAGAAACAACTTGTTTATCAAAAAAAAACAAGAGAAAGAACTTGTTTCTCTTAAGCAAGAGAAACAACTTGTTTATCAAAAAAAAAAAAAAGAGGAAGAACTTGTTTCTCTTGCTTAAGAGGAAGAACTTGTTTCTCTTGCTTAAGAGAAGCAACTTGTTTCACAAAAAAAAAAAAAGATATGGCACTTGCAAGTTACTTTTTGTGTGACCTAAACTCCCTGAATCTTGGTTTCTTATTTGTGGACAGAGAGCTGTTATGTAATAGCAGCTACTCTAATGATAATGGTTGTGATGAGCATCAAATAAAATTTTACAAGAACTGCTATTTGTAAAGACCATCAAAAGATGGGGTTTTTCTAGAGACCCTGTATCACCATGATACAAGTGAATAAAGTAACAATTTCCTCAATCCTTCCCCAGGGGGACATTACCAAAAGCCATTTTCTCAACTAAGAAAATACCCAAATGTTTCAAGGACTTTTGGACACAGAGTCTGAGTTGACACTAAAGCATCATTATTAGTTCCTCTGTTAGAGAACCAGCATATGGGGGTAAAGTAATAAATGGAGTCTGGCCAAGTACTATCCAATTGTGGGTCCACACAACTACCCAGTAGCCACTACTGCCGTTGCTAATTGAGTAACAATAGTGGACATGCTTGGTAATTAGCAGAATCCCCATGTTGGTACTTTGGACTGTGGAATAAGACTCATATAGTAGAGAAAGCTAATTTTAAACTCTGAAACTGCTCCTCCCCAAGACAGTAAATTTTAACAAACAGTATTTCACCTGTTTGTTAGTGAGGGTATTGGGGAAGTGGTGGCAGAGATTAATGACACTTTTGAAAATCTACAGAATATTTGGTTGCGGATTTTCATCATATTCCCTTTCAATTGACCATCAAGGACCCTACAAAAAACAGACATATCTTAGAGAATGACAGAAAAGTAAGGCAAATTCGATCAGAAAAGTAGTCCCAATTACAGATGTTGTGCCAGATGTGGCTTCTTTGCTAGAGCAGATTACCACAAACTCTAATACACAGTATACTATTGTTGATCTGAAAAACACTTTATTTTCCAAATGTATTGGAAAGATCAGAAATGGTTTGAATTCACTTGAAACTGATAGATGTATATATTTACAGTCTTACCCAGAGCTAGGTTAACTATTTTGCTCTCTGACATAATGTATTTCAAAGATACCTGAAATGATCATTTGTCAGAATGTAGCATTGGTTCACTGTATTGATGGTACCATGCTAATTGGCCTGGACAAGCAAGAAGTTAGCATACACATTATGGTATAGCATATGCATTCCAGAGTGTGGGAGTTAAACCCTGTAAGCGTTCAGAGAAATGCCATGTAGGTAGTACATGGGAGTCCAGTGATCTGGTACAAGCCGTGACATCCTCTCTAAACTAAACAAATTATTGCATCTTATACCTCCCTCCACAAAAAGGGAAGCACCATGCCTGGTATTCTGGTATTCCTCTTTGGCTAATATGTTCAACATATTATACATTAGTAAATACTACTCTTACCCACTCACTAGATAGCATGAAAGGCTACAAGCTTTGAGTGGGGTCCAAAGCAGGAGAGAGCCCTGCAGCAGGTACAGGGAGCGTTTGGGCCATATGATCTGGCAGACCTTTCAGTATGAAAAGCATCAGTAATCAGAAAAGATAATACGTGGAGTTTATGGCAAGACCCTAAAGTAAAATTACAATGAAATCTCTAGGATTCTGGATCAAGCCACTCCATCTGAAATAAGGAGTTACACACCATTTTTAAAAATAAAAGCTCAGAGTGTAATTGGGCCCTGGTGGACAGAGAGAAAAGATAAAGCGTCTAATTATAGAAGATCAAGTGATTAGTGGACTAAAACTATCCATTATGAGGTAGGTTCTCCCAGATCTGCGTAAGTCAGCCGAAGAAAGCCTCTTGCCCAAGATCAAGTCCCTTTCCTGAGGGAAGCCCATTTTCAGTGACTAATCCAGATGTAAAGTTATAAGGCCCAACCCTTCCTTCAAAGTGGGCCAACTCTGAAGGGTCACATCTGTTCCAAAGCTTCTCTCGAGGTGGCTGAAGCCATTATCACAACTGCATCACAGCTCCGCTCTCCCATGAATATTCTTACTTCCTCTGCTCTCCCACGGATATTGATCCCAAGGACATTCTTCAGTAAACTTTTTTCAGACAAATTTGCATCTTAGAATCTTTTTTTCCCAAGCAAACATACCTGAGATGGGTACATACCAAAATGCTATTGAGTTGAGTAAGTGAAAATGAGCCAGGGGAAAAAAGTTTTACTTTTCAAAACTAATGCTGAGTTGAATTTATTTATTTATTTATTTTTATTATTTTTATTTTTGAGACAGGTCTCATTCTGTTGCCCCGGCTGGACTGCAGTGATGAAATTATGGCTCAGTGCAACTTCAGCCTCCTGGGCTCAATAGATCCTCCCACTTTAGTATCCCAAGTAGCTGGGACTACAGGCACGCACCATCACACTGGGCTAGCTTTAAATGTGTAGTAGAGACGAGGTCTCACTATGTTGCCCAGGCGGGTCTTGAACCCCTAAACTCAACCAATCCTCCTTCCTCAGCCTTCCAAAGTGCTGGGATTACAGGAGTGAGCAACTGCACCTGGCCTGAATTTTAATTTATAAAGAAAAAGAGTGGAAGAAAGGAAATGGGGGAAGGAAAGGAAAAGAGTCTCTCCTACCCATGTCTGATGAACACATCCCCTATTACTTGAAATGCTAGTATGTGATCAGTTGGGTAGATTCACATCCCTAGTTACCAAAGCGAGGGATAATGTTAGCCTGGAGAACTACCACAATTTGCTATTCAGCAAAGAAAAAGCTAAATATCTTAACCCAACCCATACTGTGTTTGCCTCCTGTGAAAATTCTGAATTTCATTCACTCATTTAATAAATATTTATTTAGCACCTACAATATGTCAAGCACGGCTCTATATTTTATGGTATGGTACTACTATCTTTACTTATCTTTATAGCTTTAAATCTATGAAGGAAATAGATGTTTCAGATATTCTTGGATATAATATTATACAAAGCTATTTATTTTCTTTCTCTTTTTTTGTTGCTTTCTCATTGCAAGTCACAAAGTCAATAAAGCAATGATAATCAGAGTAGGTATCAAAAGGATATTTAAATTGGAATAGTCTTCTATTTACCAAAGATATTCTGAAGGACATTTTTCAGGCTGTTACACATTTACATAGGAGATTCAATAATATCATACTTGCAAAGTAGCTAGACATTATGACATTTTGGATTTAAGATGAAAGTATTAAAATGACAATATAAGAAAACAGTAATTTACACAAAATTAGAAAAGATGAGGACAAAATAGCATTTTAATTACCAACAATGAATAATATATCAAGGAGAATATAGCAAAATAAAATTTAGTGGGAAAACATTTTTGAAAACACACAAAACAACTTAAAAGTTTATCATATTAAGATTATATCTCTGCAAATTGATGAATAAAAATATGCTCCAGCTCTGAAAAAAAAAAAAAACTTAGGTTAACATAAAAAATTCAAAAACAAAACTAAGAGAAATTCATCTGTGAAATTGCTTAAAGTGTAGAGATAAAAACTTAGCTTCGGTTACAACTGTAAGTGAAATCATAGGTCACAATTTTATTAGTCTTTAATAGAAAACTTAAAGAAGTTGCTAACACAAGGGCTTTTGGGAATGCAAAGTGTTGTCAGATACAGCAGAAGGTTAGAGAATATTTACACACAGCAACCCCAGAACTTAAATTAAATCTACTCTTAGTCTAAATCACATAAACCTGAATTTCTGTAAACAAAGGATGAAGTTATTCAATAATATTCAGAAGCTAATTTTAATAGAAAATTGCAAGCCTTGTTGACTTAAAACTTTGAAATTGGGTGTTTGTTATAAAAGAAACTTATTTTCTAAAGAAAGCTTTGTTCACTTAAAGTTGTAAGCACTATTTGCCATAAGGGGTCGAATTTGCTCACCAAATTTACAATTAAATCACTGACTATATTATCTAAGTGCTTTTAATATAAATCATTCACCCAGTACATAAAATGTGTGCCTACTTCTATTAAGTTATAACTGTATCTGCAAGTGTTCCTCTTTGAATAGATTGTTAAAGTAGTGATTCTAACATATTACCTTTAAAACACAACACAAAATCTCATTCTTTTGCAGAAAATACTCAACAAGCTAAGCTGTAGATCTGAATTATTTTTAAACCCAGTGACCAGCAGATGAAAGAGAATATAACATGAAAACTGAAAACGCATAGTACATTTTGGGAAGTGGAAAAATCTAGAAGAAAGTTATGGAGCATTTTTAAACAACTAAATTATTGAAATGTTACCAAAAATAAAACAACTGCTCAGATGCAATTGTTATATTTAATAAAGGCAAAACCTTACTAGAGGCAGAAACAAGCTACCGAAAAAAAACCTAATGAAGTTAGAACTAGAACAAAGTATAAGTCAAATAAGAGAAATGGAAACAATAAACTCAAAGGAAAAATCATTTTAAAAACTAATCATTACTTTGAAAAGAAATTACAAAATTAAACCCACTTACTAAAAAGGAAAAAAAAACTACAAATTAATAAAATGAGGAATAAAATATAAGAACAAACATAAAAGATTTTTTAAAAATATCTAAAACAATAATGAGATACCACTACACACCTGTAAGAATGGTCAAACCCAAAACGTTACAACACCAAATCCTGGTGAGGATATAGAGCAATACGAACTGTCACTCACTGCTGGTAGTATTGTTAAATAGTGCACCCATTTTGGAAGACAGTTGCAGTTTCTTACAAAATTAATAGTAGATGCATGTCATTATACATTTGTCAGAACCCACAAAATATATAACATCAAGGGTGGATCCTAACAATAACTATGGACATTGAGTGATAATGATGCATCAGTGTAAGTTCATTGATTGTAACAAATGTACCACTCTGGTGGGAGGTGTTGACAGTGGGGGAGACTATGTGTGTGTGTAGGCAGTGGCATATGGGATCTCTCTGTACTTTCCACACAACCTTGCTATTAATCTAAAACTGCTCAAAAAAATAGTCTATTTAGAGAGAAAGAAAAGAACAAAGGAAGAGCGGAAAGAAGGAAGGGAAGGAGAGGACAGGGGAATCTTTTTAATTAGGAAGCTGAGTCTAAGTGTGATATATAAAAAAATAAGTAATATATGATCAACTGATTTATTCTGAGACAGGGTCTCACTTTGTCACCCAGGCTGGAATGGTGCAGTGGCATGGTGGTGGCTCACTGAAGCCTCTACTTCTTGGGCTCAAATGATCCTCCCACCTCAGCCTCTCAAGTAGCTGAGACCACAAGCATAAGCCACCATGGCTGGCTAATATTTTGTGTGTGTGGAGATGAGTTCTCCCTATGTTGTCTAGGTTGGCCTAAAACTTCTGGGCTTAAGCAATTCCCTCACCTCGGCCTCCCAAATCAAGTGATTTTTGACAACAGTGCCAAGACCATTCGATTCAGATAGGACAATCTTTTCAATAAATTGTGCTGAAAAAATTGGATATAAATATGTAAAAAGAAAATCAGTTGGACCTTTACTACACACCACATACAAAAATCAACTCAAAATAGATTAAGACCTAAATGTAAGGGCTGAAACTACAAAATTTGTAGTGAAAAAAAGGGAAGCATTTCATGATATCTGATTTGGCAATGATTTCTTGGATATGTCACCAAAAGCACAGGAAACAATAAGAAATACGTAAGTTGGCCTTTATCAAGTTTTTAAATTTTGTGCATCAAAAAACACTGTCAACATAGTGCAAAGGAAACATTCAGATAGTACAATTGCTTTGGAAATTAGTATACTGGGTCCTCAAAAAGATAAAAGAAACATATAATTACCATATGATCCAGCAATTCTGCTTCTGAGTATATATCCAAAATCATTGAAAGGAGGGACTTGAATAGATATTTTTACACCTATAATCATATTATTCACAATAACCAAATAGTGGAAGCAACTCAGGTATCCATCAATGGATGAATGAATAAACCAAATGTGTTTTCTATGTGCATACATACACACACACAGACACACACACACACACACACACACAATGGAATATTATTCAGCCTTTAATAGGAAGGAAATTCTGACACATGCTAAAACACGGAGGAGGCTTCAGGTCGTTATGTGAAGTCCATATGAATGCTTCTATAAGCATAAGCATTTGTATGATTCCACCCATATGAAGTACCATGTTAGATGTCTCGGTGTATTTACGCTGCCACAGCAAAATACCATAATCTGGGTGGCTTATCAATAATAGAAATTTATTTCTTACAGTTCTGGAGGCTAAGAAATCCAAGATCATGGTGCCAGTAAATTCTGAGTCTGGTGAGGGCCCACTTTCTGCTTCATAGGTGGCTGTCTTCTCACTGTGTCCTTACATGATGGAAGGGGCCAGGGAGCTCTCTGAGGTTTCTTTATAGGGGCACTAATCTTATTCATGAGGGCTTCACTCTCATTTGGGAGGTATAATTACCTCCCAAATGCCTCACCCCTTAATACCATCACATTGAGCATTAAAACTTAACATATGAATTTTGGGGTGACACTGGAGTAGTAAAATTCATAGACACACAAAAATAAAATGGTTGCCAGAGGCTGGGGAAAGGGAGGGATGGGCAGTTATTGTTTAATGGGTACAGACTTTCAGTTTGGGAAGATGAACAAAGTCCTGGTAACAGGAATTGATGGTAACAGTTGTTGCACAATAATGAGTGTACTTAATGCCACTGAACTGTATACTTAAACGTTGATAAAACAGTAAATTTTATGTTATTTACATTTTAGCAGATTTTTAAAATTAAAATTAAAAAAATAAGTAATAGTCAATAAATTTCTGAAAAAGAAGAGCATTAAAAAGGGGCTTAGTTCACACACCTGTAATCCCAGCTACTCGGAAGGCAGAGGCAGGAGAATCACTTGACCCCAGGAGGCGGAGGTTACAGCGAGCTGAGATCACACCATTGCACTCCAGCCTGGGCGACAGAGTGAGGCTCCGTCTCGAAAAAATAATTTAAATAAAAAAGTTGGTGGAGGTTGTGGTGGGCTTAATCAGTTACTTAATTAAGACGATGTGGTGCTAGCAATATATTAGACAAATAGCTGGAAAAAATTATCAGAAATTGATCAAATATAATGAGAATTCAGTTGCTTCAAGTCAGTAGAGAATGACTACTTTAGTAAATGGTGTAGGGATAATAATTATCCCTCCAGGAAATAATGAAATTGGATACACACTTTCCACCTTATAACAATAAAAATTCCAAAATGATCAGACTCAAATGTAAATAAATCATAAAGAAGCTAGAATAAATCATGTGAGAAAAATTGTTATAATCTTGAACTGAGAAAAGCCTTTCTAAGTGTGCCTCCAAACTGAAAAGCCGTAAAAGAAAGCATTGATTCCAAGTCTTTGCTATTGTGAATAGTGCCACAATAAACATACGTGTGCATGTGTCTTTATAGGAACCAAGCCAAATGTCCATCAATGACAAACTGGATTAAGAAAATGTGGCACATATACACCATGGAATACTATGCAGTCATAAAAAGGATGAGTTCACGTCCTTTGTAGGGACATGGATGCAGCTGGAAACCATCATTCTCAGTAAACTATTGCAAGAACAGAAAACCAAATACTGCATGTTCTCACTGATAAGTGAGAATTGAACAGTGAGAACACTTGAACACAGGAAGGGGAACATCACACACTGGGGCCTGTTGTGGGATGGGGGAGGGGGGAGGGATAGCATTCGGAAATATACCTAACCTAAATGACGAGTTAATGGGTGTAGCACACCAACATGGCACATGTATACATATGTAACAAACCTGCACGTTGTACACATGTACCCTAGAACTTAAAGTATAATAAAAGAGAAAAAAAAGAAAAAAGAAAATAAAGAAAGCATTGATTAATTTTACTACAATTAAATTTTTTAAATACATGAAAAAAAACCACCAAAGTTAAAAACTGGAGAAAGGTATTGCAACATACAAATAAATGCTTTATTTTCCTTATATAGTGAAGGTTCCTCCAAATCAATATTAAAGAGAAAAAATGGAAAACAGAAAGATCAAAGGAGACATTTTATAGAAAAGGACATATAAGTGGCTCTTAGTCATATGAATAGATACACAAACTTTCTCACAAGAAAATAAATACGTATAAAGATACTCCGAAATATCAACTTTTACATGTAAGTTTGACAAGGATCAGAAAGTTTAATAACATTTTTGGCAAAAGCATAGAGAAACAGGCATTTTTATACACTGCTGATTGGTGTATAAATGGGTTTAAAATCTGTGGAGGGCAATTTGGCAATATTTACAAAAATTTCTAAACTATGTGCATTTTGATGCAACACTCCCACATCTAGAAACTTATACTACAGATAGTCTCACATAACATGCACTCCATCCTCAAAGGGTTTAGGTTTTGCCCCTCAGGTTATACCCATGGCCTTCAAGAAGTTTAGTTTGTTGGCTCTTTCTAAGATGTTCATAGTGGTGTGCTCTCTCTACTTTCTCCAGTAAATACCTTTGCTCAAATGCTGTTGTGTTTTAGGACTCCAGTCTTGGTCTATACCTTCCTCTTGATTACTTTTTTTTTTTTCTTTCTTTTTTTTTTTTTTTTTTTTTTGAGACAGAGTCTCGCTGTGTTCTGTGTTGCCCATGCTAGAGTGCAGTGGTGCGATCGCCGCTCACTGCAAGCTCCGCCTTCCGGGTTCACGTCATTCTTCCGCCTCAGCCTTTTGAGTAGCTGGGACTGCAGGAGCCCGCCACCACGCCCGGCTAATTTTGTTTTTGTATTTTTAGTAGAGACAGGGTTTCACTGTGTTAGTCAGGATGGTCTGGATCTCCTGACCTCGTGATCCGTCCGCCTCGGCCTCCCAAAGTGGTGGGATTACAGGCGTGAGCCACCGCAGCGGGCCTTGATTACTCTTCTTAAGCAATCTCGTTCCATTCTCTGGGCCTTAACTACCATCAGTAGGTTAATCTCCTCCAAATCTTTAATACTGATACCTATCTTCAGGCTTTTAAACCTGTGTGTAACTCAAGCCCTTCAAACCTTGAACATCTAAGAGAAAGTTTTCCCCACTTTCCATCCTCCAAACACATTCTTCCTCTCATATTTCCAAAATCACTTAAGGACTCTGCTATTCACCAAGTTACCCAAGGCAAAAATATGGAAGTCATCTTTAGCAATTTATTCTTCTTTACTTTTCACTCACAATCAAATGGTGCCAGTTTTCCCTCCTAAACATTTCTCAAATCTGGCTCGTCCACTGTAACCCTGCTACTGCTGCTTTAGTTCAGGCCCTAATCTTTTTTGGCCCGGCATATTGCAACAGCTAAACCACTTCTCCTGTGTATAGCCTTGCTCTCATCAAGGTCACCAAAGCCTTTGTAGTCTATCTGAAACCCAGATCTGAATATGTGAACACCCTGCTTAAAATCCGTCAGTGAATCCCCACTTCCTTCAGCCTGAAGCCTAGACTATGTATCATGACACAAGGTCTTCATAATCCATTCCCCTTTCCTTATCCTCACTTTATTTCTCATTATTCCATACCTCGCACTTTGTGTTCTGGTAGTGTAGAATTTCTGGTAGCTTCTTTCTCAGATCACATTATTTCTTCCCTCTAATCTCTCTGAAACTCTTTACATTTCTTCTTGGCTAAGCCTTATCCATCTCTGAAGACGGAAATTGTTAATCATATCCCCCAAAAAGCCTGCTCTGAACTTCCTGGTCAGGGTAAGTATGCAGTCCCACTGTGTACAGTTACATATGCACTACACTAAAGTGTCTGACTGATGGGACAAGTAGGGGCAGCAAACTCTGGCAGATGGGCATTTGTCTTTTTTTGAGAAACAGCTCTGCAGATCTTTTGCTCTTTTTAAAGTAAATTATGTGTTTTCTTGCTATTGAGTTGAGTTTCTTATGCATTCTGGTTATTACTCCCTTGTTGGATAGATACCGAGCAGTATTTCCTCCCATTCTGTAAGTTGTCTTTTCTCTTTGTGTATTATTTCGTTTCCTGTGTAGAAGTTTTTTAGCTTGATATAATAACATTTGTCTATTTGTGCTTTTGTTGCCTGTGCTTTTGAGGTCTTACCCAAAATGTCTTTGCCCAGACCAATGTCCTGAAGTGTTTCCCCAAAGTTTTATTCTCATAGTCTCAATCCTAGACTTAAGTATTTAATTCATTTTGATGTTGTGTATATGGTGAGAGGGCTCAAGCTTCATTCTGCTTATCGTTTGTAGTTTTCTCAGCATCATTTATTGAGGAGACTGCCGTTTCCCCAATGTACGTTCTTGGTGCCTTTTCCAAAAATGAGTTGGCTGTAAATGTGCGGATTTATTTCTTGATTCTCTCTTCTGTTCCATTGGTCTTTGTATATGTTTTTATGTGAGTGCCATGTTGTTTTGGTTACTCTGGCTTTGTAATATATGTATTTACTTTGTATGTACACATACACATGTATATATACACGTGTACATACACACACACACTTACCTCTGAAATCATTTTTTTAATTTTTAATTTTGTTATCATTGGCCAGGTAGTAAACTTAGCACCTGATAGGTAGTTTTTCAACCCTTTCCCTCTTTTCCTCCCTCCCTGTGCTTGGAATCCTTCATGTTTATTGTTCCCATCTTTGTGTCCATGTGTACTGAATATTTAGCTCCCACTTATAAGTGAGAACATGCAGTATTTGGCTTTGGCTTGGGTTGATTTCATGTCTTTGCTGTTGTGAATAGTGCTGTGATAAATATATGAGTGCAGTTGTCTTTTTGGTAGAATTATTTTCCTTTGTGTACATACCTAGTAATGGAATTGCTGGATCAAATGATATTTCAATTTCCAGTTCTTTAAGAAATCTCCAAGCTGCTTTCCACAGAGGCTGAACTAATTTGCATTCCCACCAACAGTGTATAAGCATTCCCTTTTCTCTACAGCCTCACCAACGTCTGTTATTTTTTGACTTTTTGATAATAGCCATTCTGGCTAGTGTAAGATAGTATCTCACTGTGGTTTTCATTTGCAACTCTCTGATTATAGCATATTTTGAACTCAGGTAGTATGATATCTCCTGCTTTATCTTTAAGCTCAGGATTTTTTTGGTTATCTAGGATCATTTGTGCTACCATACAAATTTTAGAATTTTTTCTGTGAAGAATGTCATTGGTATTTTGATAGGAATTGCGTTGAATCTGTAGAAAACTTTGGGTAGCAATGACATTGTAATGATATTAACTCTTCTAATTCATAAGCATGAAGTATCTTCTATATTTATTGCCCTCATCAACTTCTTTCATCAGTGTCTTAACAATTTTCCTTGTAGAGAACTTTCACTTCTCTGGTTACATTTACTCCTATGTATTATATATCTTTATAGCTATTATAAATGGAATTATTCTTTTTTATTTCTTTTTCAGTTTGCTGTTGGCATATATAAATTCTACTGGTTTTTATATGTTGCTTTTGCATCCTGCAACTTTACTGAATTCATTTATCAGTTCTAACAATTCTTGGTAGTGTCTAGGTTTTTCTAATTATACTACTATGTCATCTGGAAACAAGGATAATTTGACTTCTTCCTTTCCCATTTGGATGCCTTTAGTTGCTTTCTCTTGCCTAATTGCTCCTGTTAAGACTTCCAGTACTAGTACTATTTTGAATAAAAGAGGTGAAAGTAGGCCTCTTTGTCTTATTCTAGATCTTAAAGAATGGCTTTTAATTTTTCCCCATTCACTATAATGCTAGCTGTGGGTTTGTCATATGTGACCTTTATGGTTTTGAGGTATGTTTCTTTTATAACCAGTTTGTTGAGGGTTTTTATCATAAAGTGATTTGAATATTGTCAAACACTTTTTCATCATCTAATGAAATTATCATATGGTTTTTGTTTTTGATTCTGTTAATGTAATGTATATTTTTATTGATTTGCGTATGTTGAACCATTTTTGTATTCCTGGGATTAATTCCACCTAATTATTATCAATTTTCTTTTTAATGTGTTATTGTATTTGGTTGCTAGTATTTTGTTCAGGATTTCTATGTCTGTGTCCATCAGGGACACTTGCCTGTATTTTCTTTTTTGTATTGTGTCTTTGTCTAGTTTTAAAATCAAGGTAATTCAAGCTTTGTAGAATTAATTTGGAAGTATTCCTTCCTCTTCAATTTTTTGGAATAGTTTAAGTAAAATTGTATTAGTTCTTTTTTAAATGTTTGGTAGAATTTAGAAGTGAAGACATCGTCTCCTGGGTCTTTGTTGTTGTTGGGAGACTTTTAAATTGTTGCTTTTATTTCATTATTCATTACTGGTGAGTTCTGGTTTTCTATTTCTTCATGGTTCAATGTTAGTAGGTTATATGTGTCCAGAAATTTTTCCATTCCTTCAGGTTTTCCAATCTGTTGGCATATAGGTGTTCATAATAGTCTTTAATGATCCTTTGCATTTATGCGGCTATGTGGTTATGTTCCCCTTTTCATTTCTGATTTTATTTATTTGGGTCTTCTTTTTTTCTTAGTCTAGCTAAGGTTATGTTGATTTTGTTCATCTTTTTTAAAAACTAATTTTTAGGCCGGGCACGATGGCTCAAGCCTGTAATCCCAGCACTTTGGGAGGCCGAGACGGGTGGATCACGAGGTCAGGAGATCGAGACCATCCTGGCTAACACGGTGAAACCCCATCTCTACTAAAAAATACAAAAAACTAGCCGGGCGAGGTGGCCGGCGCCTGTAGTCCCAGCTACTTGGGAGGCTGAGGCGAGAGAATGGCGTGAACCCGGGAGGCAGCGGAGCGTGCAGTTAGTGAGCTGAGATCCGGCCACTGCACTCCAGCCCAGGCGACACAGCGAGACTGTGTCTCAAAAATAAAAAATAAAATAAAAAATAAAAAGCTAATTTTTTCATTGATCTTTTTCTTGGTCTCAATTGTATTTATTCGTACTCTGATCTTTGTTATTTCTTTCATTCTACTAATTTTAGTTTGACATATTCTTGCTTTTCTTCTGGTCCTTGTGGTGCATCATTAGGTTGTTTATCTGAAATCTTGCTATGTTTTTGATGTATTTATTGCTAGAAACTGCCCTCAGTACTGTTTTTGCTAGATCCCATAGAATTGGGTGTGTTGTGTTTTCATTTTCATTCGTTTCAAGAAACTTTTGAATTTTCTCTCTAATTTCTTCATCAACCCATTGATCATTCAGGAGAATGTTGTTGTTTTTCCATGGTTTCTATAGTTTTCAAAGTTCCTCTTGTTATTAATTTCTAGTTTTATTCCATTGTGGTCAGAAAAGGTATTTGATATGATTTAGACTTTTTTGAATTTGTTGAGACTTGTTTTGTGGCCTAATGTATGGTCTATTCTAGAGAATGTTTTTGGGTTTTGGTTTTGTTTTTAGTTTTTGTTTGTCTGTTTGTTTTTGATACAGGATCTCACTGTGTCACCCAGGTGGGAGTGCAATGACACAATCATGACTTAATGCAACTTCAACCTCTAGGGCTCACATGGTCTTCTTGCCTCAGCCTCTCAACTAACAGAGACCACAATGTATACCACTATGTCTGGCTAATTTTTTTATCTTTCATAGAGATGAGGTATCACTATGTTACACAGGCTGGTCTTGAACTCCTGGACTCAAATGATCCTCCTTCCTTGGCCTCCCAAAGTGCTGGGATTATAGGCATGAGCTACCACACCCAGCCAAGAATGTTTAATATGCCAATGAGAAAAATATGTATTCTGCAACAGTTGGACAAAACTATCTGTAAATGTCATTTATGTCCATGTGATCTAGAGTGTAGTTTAACGCTGATGTTTCTTTCTTTATTTTTGGTCTGGATGATCTAGTACTAAGAGTTGGGTGTTGAAGTCCCCTACTATTACTGTATTGCAGTCCATCTCTCCCTTTATATTTATTAATGTTTATATATTTGCTTTATATATTTATATGTTTGCTTTATATATTCTATAACATTTGTTTTGTATTGTTTTCTCCAGTGTTGGGTGTATATATATTCACGATTATTATATACGCTTGGCCTCTTTATTATTATATAATGACATTGTCTCTTTTTACAATCTTTAACTTGAAGTTTATTTTATCTGATATAAATATAGCTACTTGTACTCTTTTTGGTTTTCCATTTGTGTGAAATATCTTTTTCCATTTCTTCACTTTCTATGTCTTTTTGGTAAAGTGAGTTCCATGTAGGCAGCATATAATTAGGTTTTGATTTCTATCCATTCAGTCACAGTCTTTTTTTTTTTTTTTTTTTTTTCCCTTTTTTTTTTTTTTTTTGGAGGGAATCTCCCTGTGTCGCCCAGGCTGGAGTGCAGTGGCCGGATCTCAGCTCACTGCAAGTTCCACCTCCCAGGTTCACGCCATTCTCCTGCCTCAGCCTCCCGAGTAGCTGGGACTACAGGCGCCTGCCACCTCGCCCGGCTAGTTTTTTTGTATTTTTTTAGTAGAGACGGGGTTTCACCATGTTAGCCAGGATGGTCTCGATCTCCTGACCTCGTGATCCGCCCGTCTCGGCCTCCCAAAGTGCTGGGATTACAGGCTTGAGCCACCGTGCCTGGCCCAGTCACTGTCTTTTAATTGGAGAATTGAGTCCATTTACATTCAATGTTATTATTGATAGGTAAAGACTTACTACTGCCATTTTGTTACTTTTTTTTGCTTTTTTAAACAAAATTTTCCAAATTTTATTAAGATTATAAACATTTAGATTGATAAAGTTCAATGAATCACAAACAGAATAAATGTAAGTTCAAAACCAAACAAAACCAATCACTATATTTAAGATCAGATACATTATGTGGTAAAAACAATAAATAGCTAAGGCAAGATTAATCAAAATTCAGTATAGGGGTTACCTCTGCAGAAAAGGATGGGGAACTCAAAACTTTAAATGTATTAGTAAATTATTTTTCCTTCTTTTTCTTTTAATTTTTTTTTTTTATAGAGACAAGGTCTTGCTGGTCTCAAACTCCTGGCCTCAAGTTATCCTCCACCTTGGCACCTCAAAGATTACAGGCCTGATCTTAGGGGTAAATAAGTATTTGTATTATTTTTCTTTTTTCCTTCTTTTTGACCTTCCCAATGTGAGTGCATTTATTATTAAATTGGATATATACAAAATATTTTTTGCAGGTGTGATAGACCTCACAATAAGTGGAAAATTGATGAAGTTCATCATTCTTCTTCTGTGTTACTTATAACACAAACCAGAAACCTGGAAGTCACCCTTGACCTCTCCCTCACCTACCAAAAATCCAGTTAACTGTTACTTTCTTACTTCTCCCTACCTCTACTCTCACACCCTGGCCAAAGCCACCTTGACTCTCACCTGAAATACTGATATGTCCCTTTCTCTCCCTTACACCCTCACTCTAATCTAATCTCCACATTGCAGCCAAGGAAAACACTTTCAGCCTTACCTGTCCATCTCAAATCTATCTCACCATCCCCTTTACTATCAGAAGCAAGAGTGACAAGTAAATTTCCCAAGACAACTTATAGCCAGGAAATGGCAGAAGCAGGATTCAAAATCTAATAGAGAATCCACATGTCTTTGTTTGTTTTGAGATGGAGTCTTGCTCAGTCACCCAGGCTGGAGTGCAATGTCACAATCTCAGCTCACTGCAACCTTTGTCTCCCAGGTTCAAGCAATTCTCCCATCTCAGCTTCCCGAGTAGCTGGGACTACAGGCACCCACCATCATGCCTGGCTAATTTTTGTATTTTTAGTAGAGATGTGGTTTCACCATGTTGGCCAGGCTGGTCTTGAACTCCTGACCTCAGGTAATCCACCTGCCTCAGCCTCCCAAAGTGCTGAGATTACAGGCATGAGCCACCACACCCAGCTGAGTCCACATGTCTTATCCACCCACTGTCCAATCTTGGGTGATACTAGGAAAGGCTTAGCCACTGGCTAGCACAGGCCCATCTCTGGATAAAGGATAGACTTATTTCTCCTCCAATCACCACCCCACCTCCTTTTATCTGCTGTTAACTCCTAGTTTTCCTTAAATGTGACTTCAAACCACAACTTCCAAGAAATGCCTTTCTAACTCCCTTACTCAATTGCAAGTCCCCACTATTTGTCCTCCCAGCACTTTGTGCATTCCTTTTTTTTTTTTAAGATAGAGCCTCATTCTGTCACTCAGGCTGGAGTGCAGTCATGCCATCTTGACTCACTGCAACCTCCGCCTTCCACGTTCAAGTGATTATCCTCCCTCAGCCTCCTGAGTAATTGGGACTACAGGTGTGTGCCACCATGCCCGGCTAATTTTTGTACTTTTTGTAGAGATGGGGTTTCATCCTGTTGGCCAGGCTGCTCTCTAACTTCTAACCTCAAGTGATCTGCCCATCTCAGCCTTCCAAAATACTAGGATTACAGGTGTAAGCCACTGTGTTCAGCCCACTTTATGCATTTCTAGTAACATCCCTCCTCCACTAGATTGTGACCTCCACAAGAGCAGGAGCCTGTTTTGCCCTCCGTTGGAATGCACTTCATACACCCTTGATCATTCTGATCCTCTCCATGTCCATTTCTTGGTGAAAGTGTTAGATCATCAACCAGACCTCTCATCTTACCTAATAGCAATCTGGTCTGCTGACCCTACCCACGATGCTGTATGTGAGCCACGTGGGCTGGGGAACAGAGACCAGCCCTGGCCCAGTGAATCCAAGGTGGCCTGCTCCATGGAAGGGATCTGGTGCCCTGGTAGAAATGAAAGAGACTTTGAGTACCCAAGACCTCAATCCGTGGGGCTGGTGAATGTGTTATAAATGAGCCCCTTCTGCTCCTGTTCTTTTAATCATGTCCACTCCCATCACTTGGAGGCTTGGATGGAGGGCACCTGGATGGTCCATCCCAGGAATAGTGGGGCCACTAGTAACACAGACTGAGGCAGCAAAGCAGGACAGGTTCACAGTGGGGGTGGGAGAGCAGGGGCAGACACAGCCAAGACTGTAGGGCTTCTCTAGAGGCCCAGATAAGCTTGAGCCTGTAGAGGACCAGCTTCTCTCCTTGGCAGTACCAGGCACATTCAGAAATTTTGTCTATGATCTTTCTTCTCTACAGAGGCAGGGTGCCTTCATGCACCTCTGAATCCTTACTGTCTGTGCCATAGTTTTCAGAAGATAGAGACATGTCCAATGGTATATGTCCAAGAAATGGGAGGTGCAGCTAGCCATCATGAGTTCTTCAGGTATGACTGAGGCACCTCCTTGAGAAGTCTTTCTTCCCTGACACATTATTTAGTTATCTCCATGCTCCTCGCCATGGGTCCCCACAGCCTTGGTGCTCTCAGTATTGTAGGCTCAAAAAACATTCGCTGAATGAATATAGAACTTGAAGACTGCCTCTCCTCTGAGCAGTTGCCAGGTCCAGTGTTCTCTGCCTAGAGTCCTCTTCCTTCTTCATTCACCTAAGGACCGGGAGCAGGAGGACCGTCCTACTCTCCATTGTTGGCCTGTGGGTCTGAGGGTCCTGGCCGATGAGTCTTCTGGTGTTGCTTGAGATGGTCAGACCTCATGAATTCTCGGCTGCATTGATCACATTTATATGGTCGATGTCTGTTGTGTACCCACGTATGTCGTCTAAGCTCATTAGAACGGAAGAAAGACCATGAACACCTTTCCTGTTGCACAAATAGGGCCTCTTACCCATGTGCTTGCACTGGTGGCTAACTAGGTGGTAGCGTTTGGTATAAGCTTTCCCTCAGTTCTCATAGTTGCAGCAGTAAGGCCTTGCCTCTGAGGAGCCCCCTCTACCAGTCTTTCCTGAGGCCTGGAGTTCTGCTCTGCTGTCTGTGGAACAGGTCTGGGCTGCTCCGGTAGGAATGGGCCTTCTTAGGAGTCTGGCTGACTTACAAGAGAGTCCTGAGATCCTAAAACCAGCAGTGACTGGGACTCAGCTGGGGGGCATCCCAAGATCATGGGCATCTTGTGGGGGCAACATCTGAGCCATGGAGGGGAGCATAGCCTGGGCCTCAGTGGAAGGCATGGTCGAGGCCAACAATGTTTCATCGGAAGGTACTGTCAAGAGGCCAGGGTAAGGCATTGTAGGGTCCCCAATGTGGGACATCATTGGAATTCCAGTGGAAGCTGAGACTGGTAGCCTGAAGGGCCTGGCCACCTTTGGAGTACTGGGTTCTCCTACAGGCATTATCTGGGGCCCACTGAAAATCATCATCTCTTGCTGAGGGGGAGACACTCCCTGACAGTAAATCATCCAGGAAGGAGTGAGAGTGGCTTGGGGGCAGTAGCTCACACCATGCTCAGGCAGTGGCATACTGAACTGTGGCCCCCCTTCATCCACAATCTGCCCCAATGCCTCAACAGACAACAAGGGGGGCCTCAGCATCTCTGTCCTGTGAGGAAAGTGCTGAATGCTTGGTAGGCCATGCACTCCAAAGCTTCCAGAAGATAAGTCACGTTTAAGATGGGTGCTGAGTTCTTATCCTGGGTGGCCTAGTGTGCCGCCTGCCACTGGCTCAGCCTCCCAGCTTCCTGCTTCATCTCAGCCTGGGGTCAGCTATACATGAAGACTAGGTGGTGTCTAGACTCTGCTGAACAGACAGGGAGCAACCCACCACAGCATGGCAGACGGACACTGGGACATTGCCCCTGGTTGTTTTGTAACTCCTTTCTTCCTTTATTCCTTTGTTACTGTCTTCCTCAGTGGTTAAATGAGTTTCTCATGTAATGGTAATATGTTTAAATTTGTTGCTTTTTATTTTTAGTGGATCTATTTTAGGATTTTGGAGGAAGGTTTCCTTGTTTGTTTTTGTTTTTTAGAGATGGGGTCTCATTGTGTTGCCCAGGCTAGACTCCTGGGCTCCAGAGATCCTTCCACCTTAGCCCCCTGAGTAGCTGGGACTACGGGTTCCTGGCACTGCACCCGGCCTATTATAGACTTTTGCTTTGTTGTTACCATAAGCCTTTCCAAAAAAATGTCTTATAGACATGGCAAGTTATTTTAAATAGATGACAACTTCTATCACAAAGAAAATTGAAAAAAACAAATGAAGGAAAACCTAAAATCTGTACACTTTAACTTAATTTCCTCACTCCTACATTTTGACTTTTTGTTGTCTCAATTCACGTCTTTTTATACTTCCTATATTTTAACAGATTTCTGCAGTTATTATTATTTTTGATAGATTCGTCTTTTAGTCCATACTAGAGATATGAAGGATTGTATACCATAATCACAGTACTAGAATATTCTGAATTTATGTATATATTTACTTTACCTGTGAGTTTATGCCTTCAAATGTTTTCTTTTGTCTTTTTTGAGCCAGAGTCTCGCTCTGTCACCCAGGCTGGAGTGCAATGGCGTGATCTCGGCTCACTGCAAGCTCCGTCTCCCAGGTTCATGCCATTCTCCTGCCTCAGCCTCCCCAGTAGCTGGTACTACAGGTACCTGCCACCACGCCCGGCTAATTTTTTGTATTTTTAGTAGAGATGGGGTTTCACCATGTTAGCCAGGATGGTCTAGATCTCCTGACCTCGTGATCCGCCCGCCTCAGCCTCCCAAAGTGTTGGGATTACAGACATGAGCCACCGCGCCTAGCCCACATGTTTTCTTTTTGCATGTTAGTATCCTTTTCCTTCAGATTGAAGAACTCCCTTCAGCATTTCTTGTAAGACAGGTCTAGCAATGAATAATTTCCTCAGCTTTTAGTTGTCTGGGAAGACTTTATCTCTGCTTTATGTCGAAGGAAAGCTTTGTTAGGTACAGTATTCTTGTTGGACAATTTTTTCCCTTGATCGAATGTCATCCAACTTCCTTCTGGCAAGTTGGTTTCCACTAAGAAATCTGCTGCTAGAGGAATATGAGCTCCTTTATTTGTTATTTGCTTCTTTTTTCTCACTGCTTTTATTTATTTATTTTTTTATTCTTATTATACTTTAAGTTCTAGGGTACATGTGCATAACGTGCAGGTTTGTTACATATGTATACTTGTGCCATATTGGTGTGCTGCACCCATCAACTCGTCAGCACCCATCAACTCGTCATTTACATCAGGTATAACTCCCAATGCAATCCCTCCCCCCTCCCCCCTCCCCATGATAGGCCCTGGTGTGTGATGTTTCCCTTCCCGAGTCCAAGTGATCTCATTGTTCAGTTCCCACCTATGAGTGAGAACATGCGGTGTTTGGTTTTCTGTTCTTGTGGTAGTTTGCTGAGAATGATGGTTTCTAGCTGCATCCATGTCCCTACAAAGGACACGAACTCATCCTTTTTTATGGCTGCATAGTATTCCATGGTGTATATGTGCCACATTTTCTTAATCCAGTCTGTCACTGATGGACATTCGGGTTGATTCCAAGTCTTTGCTATTGTGAATAGTGCCACAATAAACATACATGTGCATGTGTCTTTATAGCAGCATGATTTATAATCCTTTGGGTATATACCCAGTAATGGGATGGCGGGGTCATATGGTACTTCTAGTTCTAGATCCTTGAGGAATCGCCATACTGTTTTCCATAATGGTTGAACTAGTTTGCAATCCCACCAACAGTGTAAAAGTGTTCCTATTTGTCCACATCCTCTCCAGCACCTGTTGTTTCCTGACTTTTTAATGATTGCCATTCTTACTGGTGTGAGATGGTATCTCATTATGGTTTTGATTTGCATTTCTCTGATGGCCAGTGATGATGAGCATTTTTTCATGTGTCTGTTGGCTGTATGAATGTCTTCTTTTGAGAAATGTCTGTTCATATCCTTTGCCCACTTTTGCTTGGGGTTGTTTGTTTTTTTCTTGTAAATTTGTTTGAGTTCTTTGTAGGTTCTGGATATTAGCCCTTTGTTAGATGAGTAGATTGCAAAAATTTTCTCCCATTCGGTGGGTTGCCTGTTCACTCTGATGGTAGTTTCTTTTGCTGTGCAGAAGCTCTTTAGTTTAATGAGATCCCATTTGTCAATTTTGGCTTTTGCTGCCGTTGCTTTTGGTGTTTTAGACATGAAGTCCTTGCCCATGCTTATATCCTGAATGGTATTACCTAGGTTTTCTTCTAGGGTTTTTATGTTATTAGGTCTAACATTTAAGTCTCTAATCCATCTTGAATTAATTTTCATATAAGGAGTAAGGAAAGGATCCAGTTTCAGCTTTCTACTTATGGCTAGCCAATTTTCCCAGCACCATTTATTAAATAGGGAATCCTTTCCCCATTTCTTGTTTTTGTCAGGTTTGTCAAAGATCAGATGGCTGTAGATGTGTGGTATTATTTCTGAGGGCTCTGTTCTGTTCCATTAGTCTATATCTCTGTTTTGGTACCAGTACCATGCTGTTTTGGTTACTGTAGCCTTGTAGTATAGTTTGAAGTCAGGTAGTGTGATGCCTCCAGCTTTGTTCTTTTGACTTAGGATTGTCTTGGCAATGCGGGCTCTTTTTTGTTTCTATATGAACTTTAAAGTGGTTTTTTCCAATTCTGTGAAGAAACTCATTGGTAGCTTGATGGGGATGGCATTGAATCTATAAATGACCTTGGGCAGTATGGCCATTTTCACAATATTGATTCTTCCTATCCATGAGCATGGTATGTTCTTTCATTTGTTTGTGTCCTCTTTTATTTCACTGAACAGTGGTTTGTAGTTCTTCTTGAAGAGGTCCTTTACATCCCTTGCTGCTTTTAGAATCCCATTTTTCTTCTTGACTTTTGAGAGTTTATTATATGCCTTGAGGTAGTCTTATTTGGGTTGAATCTGTTTGGTGGTATCTGACCTTCCTGTACTTGAATATCAATATCTTTCTCTAGGCTTGAAAAGTTTTTGGTTATTATTTTCTTGAATAGTCATTCTACCCCTTGGTCTTTCTCAACTCTTCTTTGAACACCAATGACTCTTATATTTTCTCTTTTGAGGTTATTTTCCACCTCTTGCAGACATTCTGTATTCCTTTTCATTCTTTTTTCTTTTCTGAATGTGCATATTCTAATAGCCTGTCTTTTCGCTCACTAATTCTTTTTTCACATGATCCATTCTGTTGAGAGCTTCTAATGCATTTTTCAGTTTAACAAATGTATTTCTCTGTTCCAGATTTCTGTTTGACTTTTTAAATTATTTTAATCTCTTTGTTAAATTTATCTAGTAAATTTATACATTGCTTTGCTCTGTTATCTTGGAGTTTGCTGAGTTTCCTTAGAACTGCTATTTTGATTTCTTGATCTGGGAGCTTACATATTACCATGTCATTAGAATTGGTTCCTGGTTTCTTGCTTTGCCCATTTGGAGAGGTCATGATTTCCTGTTTGTTGTTGTTTCTTGTAAACATACATCCATTGCTTCACTTTGAAGAATTATTTATTCTGGTCTTTGCTATCTGGCTTGTTTTCAACTTTCTGGGATATATATACCTAGAAATTCTTTGCAGTTGCTTGTAAGTGCCCTTAATCCTAGATTGCTGCCTCCTTTTTGGCATTAGATGGTGCATTAAGCCCCAGTTTGCTTCAGCTCTTGAAATCATTCAGAGCACTTCCTAACCCAGATTAGGGGTTACAGGGTCCCAAAGGGGATACCCTGATTGTGTGGGAAGGTTGGCTAGGAGTTCATGCACAGAAGACCAGTGGAGGACGCATCCTACATCTTGATGTTGGTGAACAGCCAATCCGCTTTGACGTCTCTGGCTGAGATAAAGAGCAGAGTTTCATGAGCTGGAGTCTCTAGTCCTGCCTCTCTTCTTTGTTGCTAGCTGGTCTCAGGAGTTTTTCTCCCTATAGGCATTTCTCCCTGTAGGCATATTCAATACTTCCCATGGAATAAAGCAGAAATGGTTTTCCTGCAAGGGAACCCAGGATGGTGGGAAAATTGGCTGTCTCCCTTGATGTTACTTTTTATAGTGTGGAAACCATGGGTCGAGAAAAAAAAAAAGTCCATGCATGGCATCTGGCAGATTGAGGGAGGGGCATGATGGGTAGAAAAGTCCATTTATCTTACTGTCTTCTCAGAGTTTCTCACTGCTTTGTGGTCCTAGGGGTCATCTCAGGCCCAAATTTAAATTCTAGGATACTGCTGGTTATAATCTTGGCACTAGATATTTGTTTTTGGTTTTCTGTGGGGAAGAGTGAAGCCAGATTGCTTCCACTTCACATTTTGGTTACATCACTCAACAATTACCGTTTGTTTTTGTGAGCACTTTCCATGTGCCAGGCACTGCACTAAATATTTTACCTACATTATCTCATTCAATCCTCCCAACAGCTCTCTGAGTTAGGAACTATTATGTTCCTATTTTACAAATGACAAATCTGAGGCTTGGAGAGATAAGTAACTTGCCCAAAGTTAGACATTTTGATTCCATAATCCAAACCCTTAATACTCAATAATTTTAATTGAAACTTTCAATTTATAAATCTGACCATCCCACAAGATTGAGAGCAGAAATTATGCTTTATTTATCTTTTTAGCCCTGATAACTAGCATTGTCTGAAATATTCTAAGTACTTACTAAATATTTGTTGAACTAAACCTAATCTGTAATGACTTGTATTTACAAGTTATCAGCAGAACTACAGTATACAGTATTTGGATAAGTAGGTATGTTTTCTGTATATTTATATATATCCTAAATGTGACTGATTATCCTTGGACCACTCTTGCTCTACCACTGCAGCTTCCTCTAAGCCAATTAGAATCCATCTTTGCAATTCCAGAAAACAAATGTCTGATTCCAAGATGCATTTATAAATATGTAGTTTTTGTGAAACAGAAGAGCAAAACTTTTTCCAAATTCCCTTTGAAGACTTTAAATCTTTTCATAGAATTTCTCCTTCCACAGAAGCCAGCCTGTCACTCCCTTTTTTCCCTCTGTGCCAATTTCAGTTATTTCTACCTCCAGAGTTTTCTCCCTGACTGTTCAATCTATAGTGAAGATAAATTTAGCTCTTTAGGTTTATTCCATTTCTATCTGCAATGGGCTGATTATATTTTCCAAAGGTGACCACCACAATAAATCTCATACGACAAGCCCACCTCTTAAGTGCTCTTCATTCTTGGTTCACATCTTTTTCTTGATATATTCTTCCTAAGTAATTCCACCTTATTTCTGTGCTTTAACTACTATTAGTATGCTAATAGCCCGTGAATCACGTACACTGATCCTCATCTTTAGACTGTTACAGAAAACATTATAATACAAATTGCATTACAGAATGACAGTGACACTCCTCTCATCAATTAATTGCTCCTCTTTTTAGTTTTGGTGGACAATTGTGACTAGTTCAATCAAAAGAGTATGGTAGGAGTGATGCTAAATGACTCCCAAGACCAGATCATAGAAATGGTACGCACTTCTACCTTGCTTTCTTGGGATGCTCTCTCTTTTAACCCAGCCACCATGTTGTGAAGAAGAAAAACAGCTGCTCGTAGAGACCATGTGTAAGTGATCCATCTGACCAGGAACCCAACTGAGGTCCTATGAAACAGCAATTATTAACCATCAGATATGTGAGCAAGTGAGTCTTCAAATGACTCCAATCTCCCACCATTGAGTTACACACCACCCCATCTGATGCCGCATGAAGCAGAAATAAGCTGCCCCCACTGAGCTCCTTCCAAATTGAAGATTCATGAGTTAAATAAACGATTGTTGTTGTTTTAAGCCACTAAATTTCAAGTGTGTTGTTATGCAGAAAAGATAACTAGAATAGTTAGCCAATGCTTCTGTCAACATTACTAAAGATCTACTCTCCAAGGAGGACAGAGAAAGAGTATAAAAAAAGTTTCTATTTATGTATATTATATAACAAATACATATGTTGCATAATTATATATATTTATCATACATAAATATATACTAATTATGTTATATAATGATGATAATAAAAACAAAACTGGGCTGGGCGCGACGGCTCACACCTGTAATCCCAGCACTCTGGGAGGCTGAGGTGGGCGGATCACCTGAGGCCAGGAGTTCAAGATCAGCCTGGCCAACATAGTGAAACCCTGTCTCTACTAAAAATACAAAAATTAGCTGGGCATGATGGTTTGCACCTGTAATCCCAACTACTCCAGAGGCTGAGGCAGGAGAATCACTTAAACCCAAGAGGCGGAGATTGCAGTTAACCTAGATCGCGCTACCACACTCCAGCCTGGGCAACAGAGCAAGACCCCACCTTGGAGAAAAAAAAACAACTAACAATAATTAATTTACGGTATAGTAAACTTAATGTAGTTTATTCTGTGGTTTATAATAGTAATGCTTACATATGCTTTTAAATTATTATAATGTATTATTTTTATTAATATTATCACTAAGTCCCAAGATAAAGCTCTTGGGAATCATGAGAAGTAGTCAAATGAATAGATTTCATTCAACTATTTTATTCAAATTTTGGCATCTACAATGGTTGACCAGAAAAATAGCATCCATTATAGAATATCCCCTATAAAGCCGGGGTTCCCAACCCCCATGCCACGGAAGGGTAGCAGTCCATGGCCGGTTAGGAACCAGACTGCATAGCAGGAAGTGAGCAGTGGACAAGTGAGAGAAGCTGAGCTCCACCTCTTGTCAGATTAGCGGCAGCATTAGATCCTCATAGGAGCATGATCCATATTGTGAACTGTGCATGGGAGGGATCTAAGTTGCATGCTCCTTATGAGAATCTAATGCCTGATGATTTGAAGTGAAATAGTTTCATCCCAAAACTATTCTCCCACCCAAGTCTATGGAAAAATTGTCCTCCAGGAAACCAGTCTCTGGTGCCAAAAAAGGTTGAGGACCACTGTTTTAAAGGCTTATTCTGTCTACCTTTGCAACATGTTACATAAACTCCTTGAGGAAGTATGTCTGATTTTGGTTTTGGTACCTACCAGCACCAAACACAGAACAGTAGAACTAACTCATTTCTAGGCTCAGGCACTCCCTTTGCAGCACATGAGGAGAGTTGGAGACCCAGAATCAAGGGTAGTTAAGCAAGCAGCAAACATAGGAAATACTAGCAATTGTTATTTGGACTGTAACTATCCCTATTTTTCTTTTGATGCCATAAAACTGATTTTTCTTGGCTGTTAATCAAAGAAAAGCATGATTGTTATAGCCCAACCATTTCTCCAGGAGAGGCCAACATAATTCTCAGATTCAAGAAGTTTTTAGCTTGACCTCAACCTGAGTGGACTTACCAGGCGAAGGATGGCTGACTCAAGCAGTCTGAATTTATAAATACTATTGTATTTATTCATTGCACTATAATTTCTTGTTTCCATTGTTGTGTAATATTTTAGTCAGCAAATAATACTTAATTGGCTTCCTAATTATCAGGCATGGAGATCCAAGGTGGCTTTCAATGCAGAGTTGTTTTCTGACATAGGGACTTACAGATTGTAGGCTTGAATAAACCCTTGAAGATTTGTATGTTACCTATATTTGGAAATATTATAGCTAGCCAGACTTTTAATATTTTAAACTCTACATTCAACCATGAAAGAAAGAATCATTAATCCTGACCTGCCACTGAATATGACCTTATTATCACATCCTATAGACTTCTAATCTCAATTTTCTTCATTAAAAACAAGCACCTTATCAAAAGGGCTTGTGTTATTCCACGCAACAAATATTTATTGAATACCCACTTACTCAAGTCCCTGTGCTACATGCTTTAAGCGAGGTAAAAAAGGATATTTTTAACAACTTGAAAGTCACCAGGCATAGATAAAGATGGTAAAGAGAGTTCATACCGAGCAGTGAAAGCCTTCCCCTCTTTCCTCTCTCTAGTTAGAGAAGAAAAAGGAAAATAAAGAGAATTCTGAGAATGATGACAAAGGAAATGATCAAGACAATAGCAAACATCATGGCAGAGAATGCAATTAATTCAGACTAGGAGAAGGTCAGATGTGTCCAGGGTTAATGTTTCCAAAAAAGAAAATGGAACTAATAAATTATCTTAAAGTTTAGGACTAATGAAAATTACATTGATACATATTTTATGAATATTTTGGAAGTATGAGAAAATTCTAGCCAAATTCAAAAAAACTAATAAATAAAAATTAAAACTCAAGCAGTTATCAACTTAAAAAAAGAAAAAAGGTAAAAGGAACAAGATAGAAGATAAAAGTATAGTTTAACACTTGGCTCAGCAGTGATAGATATTTATGTACCTAAAAGATGCAGACATAGAATAGAGATTTATTTGTTTATTAATTTTAGAGATGGGTCTCTGTCCCCCAGGCTGGACCACCACACTGGGTTGTTCTGAGATGAGGAGGTCTCACTGTGTTACCCAGGCTGGTCTTGAACGCGGCCTCATGTGATCCTCTCTAATCAGAAATTAAGGTACGATTACATAGAAGAGTGACAGAAAGGAATGAGAAGATGTAGATGAGCTAAAGTTTTTATGTCTCCAAATAGGAAAACAACAAATGTCCATGACTGCTAATCTGGAGATGGCAGTATGCACATATTATTTTTTAATGGAGATAAATATCTGATTACGTTTTTAATAGTTGAAAAGTGGCAGCTTTGGCTGGGCATGCCTGTAATCCCAGCACTTTGGGAGGCCGAGACGGGCGGATCACGAGGTCAGGAGATCGAGACCATCCTGGCTAACAGGACGAAACCCCGTCTCTACTAGAAAATACAAAAAGCTAGCCGGGCGAGGTGGCGGGCGCCTGTAGTCCCAGCTACTCGGGAGGCTGAGGCAGGAGAATGGCGTAAACCCGGGAGGCGGAGCTTGCAGTGAGCCGAGATCGCGCCACTGCACTCCAGCCCGGGCGACAGAGCGAAAACTCCGTCTCAAAAAAAAAAAAAAAAAAAAAAAAGCCAAGCTTCTTTGTTGAGAAAATATAGTCCTTTGGAGTAAAATTAACATAGATGCAAGTATACAAACCCTTGTGAACATAATCTATTAGTAATAGGAACTAACCAACCAACTTTTAAAACTCTCATCAAAAACATTTTGTTAACAAAAGCACCTTTTTTCAAACTCTGATTCATTTAAACATCCTTTGAAATGAGCCATTGACCTGAAAATTGGATAACAATGTGTGTTTTACCAAATTGTTTTGAAAACTATAGCCTAATTAAGATTTTAAGCCAGTTATTTAGTTTTTAAAATATTAAGCTGTTTAACATATTAAGAAAATGAAAATACCTGTAGTTATAAAAGATTTTCATGCTAGTAATAAGAAAGACCAGCTGGAAGTCAGTTTCTCATTACATATTTTCATATAGAGACGGTGTTTGAATGTCAAGCTGCTCCACTTAGTAAGCTCACTGATAAAGGAAGCATGGCAGGAAAATGCTTTAATACTATGATGCTGAACCTGCAATATAGCCCTAACAAATTTGGCTTTAAGAGCTGCCTAATTATATATTTATAAATGCATGTTATGTATCTGCTAGGCTGGAATGAAGCCCTATAGCCATTTCAGTTTATCAAGTAAATGAAGTAATTTTTTAAAAACATTATGCAACTGATTACACAAAGCAACAATATATACTCATGATTATTTGTAAAGGCTACCACTTATGGACTGATTTTCTGTTTTATTGTGTGCTAAAATGCCAGGCACTTGAACCAGCAAAAACTGACTATATGGTGTAAATCCAGAAAGCTGAGATGATGACTCAGTAGCAATATTCTGTAATCACTATAGCTATTATTTAGCATTCACTGCACACTGGCAGCATTCTAATCGTTTTATAAAATGACCCTGCCCAGTAAATTTACCCAGTTAACATTGAACCATTACAACATCTGTGTTTTATTCCTTTTCCAAGTTATTTAACATTCCAAGTTATTTAACATTCTTTTTTGAGACAGGGTCTTGTTCTATCACCCAGACTGAAGGTCAGTGGTACCATCATGGCTCACTGCAGCCTTGACCTCCCCAGCTCAAGCAATCTTACCTTAGCCTCTCAAGTAACTGGGACTACTCTAGCTACCTGGGCATGTGCCACCACACAGGGCTAATTTGTTTTGTCTTTTGTAGAAACAGGGTCTCACTATGTTGTCCAGGCTTGTCTCTAACTGCTGGGTTCAAGCAATCCTCCTGCCTTGGCTTCCCAAAGTGTTGGGATGACAAGTATGAGCCACCACACCTGGCCTCTTTTTTTTTCTATCAAGAATGTATTGTATGCTCATTAAGAAAATTAAGAAAAAGAAAACTAAAAAGAAAAAGGATCATCCATAGTCTATCATTTGAACTCAATCTTTGTTATTTGGGGATGTTTCTTTTGTCTTTTTTTTCTATGCATAATGTTTTATTTGGGGTTTAGGGAAGAACAAAGATAGATATATAAATCATGCCACATATATATTATAGTTATATACGCACACATATGCATTTTTAATCTTTTCTATTTTAATAACACTGCATCAAGGCTTTTCCCATGTTATCATGCACTCTTCATGAAATAATTTTTAAGATGTGACAATTTATTGACCAAATATGCAATAGTTTATTAAACCATCCACAATGGTTTACTATTCGATTTACTTCCATTTTGCCAGAATAAATAATGCTCTGATCAATATACTTGGGTATGTTTCCTTATGGTTACCTGAAGAAGTTTCACTAGGGTGGATTCCAAGATATAAAGTTGCTGAGGCATGAGGTCGGAACATCTACAACTTTACTAAATACCAAATTGTCCTCCAAAGTAGTTTTTTCTGTTTATACTCCTATCAGCAGAGCATTAAAATTCTTACTGTTTCACATCCTCATTAACACTAGATAATGTCAAACTTTTTAAAAATTTGCCAAACTGATGGATGTGAAATGGTATCTCATTGTACTTTTATTTTGCCTTTTCATATTTACTAGTTTTGCTATGTTTATTGTCATTCAGGTCTTCTTTTTAAATTTATCTATCTTTTGCCTATTTTTCTTTGTTTATTTTCTCATAATTTGTAATAATTCCATTTCTTTGTCAGTAATATTTACTTCAAATATCTTCTGCCACTCTGTGGTTTATCTTTAAAATTTGTATGTTATCTTGCATTGTACGGAAGTTTTTCATTTCAGTATAGGCAAATTTGTCACTCTGTTACTTTAAGGTTGACATTTTATATCTCATAAAAGAAAGCTTTCCCTACTCAGAGTGTATAAATATATTTTTTCTAAAACTTTTACGTTGTTTTTACATCTGGAATTTAATTTGTGTTTGATATGAAATCAAAATTTCATTTTATTTTTTCCTGTGGATAGCTAGTGTCTCAGCACCACATAATGAACAGTGCAACATTTCTCCATTGTTTTGTAATGGAACCTTTGTTATATTTCAATTTCCTCTATACGCATTTATCTGATTGCAAGCGCTCAGTCTCTTCCCTTTGTCCATCCCTTACGAATTCCACAATATTTTACTTAACAGATAATTGATATTTGTGCAATCTTATGTTCAGCAAGGTTGCCAAGTACTTTTATATGTCTGTAGATTATCTTGAATTTCCACGTGGACGTTGACATATTGTCAATAAGTAGAGACAATTTTCCTCTTACCTCACAATTATGCCCTATTTGTATATTATTAATGCTGTTTAGTATAACTGACTTAGTTTTCTTGACCAGTTTTGTTAAAATATATATACATATTTTTCTATGTAATACATATAAATATATAT
>NW_012120376.1:1152670-1166581 GCF_000951035.1 Colobus angolensis palliatus | reverse complement strand
AATGCATATAGCTACCTATATACATATTTATATATAAAGCAATATATATATGCCTTTTCAAAAGATCAGTTTTGGGGTTTTGGGGTTTTTTTATTCTTATTTTAGTTTCCGTTTTCTATTTTATTAAGCTCTGTAGCTTATTCTGTTGTACTTTATTCAACACCTTAAGATAAAATTTTAGCTCATTAGTTTTCATCTTTTCCTATATATATATATCTATCTAAGATAGATATAGATGTGTGTGTGTGTGTGTATCTATATGTATATATATCTAAGACCTTAAATATCACTCCTGGTATTATTTTAGCACCAAATTGCTTTTATTGTTATTCCTTTCTATATGCTATGTAATCTCTAACTATGATTTATTTTACCATGAACCATTTCGTTTAGTTTTCAAGGTGATATTTACCACATGGACTGTTTTAGATTTGTTGAAATTTGCTTTATGATTGTACTACTGAATTTTTGTAAATATTTCATCTTTGTTTGAAATAACCTATATTCTTTAATTGTGGAGATGAAGAATCTATATATTATCATTAGATCAAGCTTGTTAATTGTGTTGTACTAGTCTTCTATATATTTACTAATTTTTGCTTTATCTATGAGTTTTTGAAACAGTTTGTCACTTTCTACTTGTAATTCTTTGTCTTTCAGTTTTATGTGTTTTGAGGTCATTTATTTAGGTACAAAAAGATTCAGAATGGTACATTTTCCTAATAAGCTGTTCTTTTTACCATTAAGTAGTGACTTTTTTTCTAATAAGTTTTTTTCCCCTCAAAGTCTGTATTATTGATATTTGATTGATAGTAGATGTAAAGACAACTCTAAATTTTGATATGCCAACAAAATCAGTTTTCTTTCATCAGCATTCCATTTGCCTGGCATGTTATTTTCTATCCTTTTACATTCAACATTTCTGTCTTTAAGTTTAAGGTGCCTCTTATAAATAGCTTAAGGCTGTTTTTTTTAAAAAAAAAATTAGGTATAAGAACTTCTGATTTTTAACAAGTCAGATTAATCTATTTACATTTAATGTGAATATATTTGGCCTTATTTCTATAATCTTATATATGATATGTTTTCTATATGCTATACCTTCCATTGCTGCTTCTTCCTGCATGCTGCTGTTATTGTTTCCTTGTCTGCCTTAGATTGCTTAATTTACTGTATTATTTCCCCCTTCTACTCTTTGGAAAGTTGTTAACTCTTTTTTTAATCAATGACCCTTAAATTTTTAACATGCTTGTCTTAAGATCTGAAGTTAACTGATACTTCTATCTTTATGTAAGTTGGAATTAATTCCTTGCCACCATTTTTTTCACAATGGAATCATTTATTATTGTGTATTAAAGTTATAGAGGTGTAATATCAAAACAGAATTGACTAAACCCTACAGGCCAGTGACAGCACTCTAATTCCACTTACTCTCATTCAGCTTCACCCAAAAACTATGATCACAAAACATTCTGAGAGTGCAGGCATCAGCATTTGCCTTGTTCTTTCTTGTAGACAAGCTCCTTGAGTTTTCCTGCTTTACTGTGCATTACAACTCGTGTCATGTTCAAAGTACAAAACCACACTTTTTTACTTTAAGGGCAAAGTAAGGAATTTTCAACAGCACCTTTGACCACACAACAATTTTCTAGATAGCTTTGGAACATAACCCTTACGTCGAATGTGACTTCACAGTGATGTATTTTTTCCTTTTATCAGGCCAACTAGAAGATCCATAAACAATTAGATTTTTAAAAGAAAAGCAAAAATCTATACCTTGCAGGAATAAAGGTTATCTTGCAGATTCCCAAAGACCTATAATCAGGCAAATGACGCATTCAATTGTAAGTTTTAGTGTTCCCTTTATTTTGAGTGTTTTTATTCAAATAAGTTGCAACTTTATTGTTCAGAGAAATAGTCACTGAATTTAAATCAATCAAAAATTAGAAAGACTATTTCTCTTTTTTGAGTCTTGGCTCTCCTTTTGACGCAGGATTTTTTTGCTCTTTAGTTCAGCTAAAATCCGGTTCTTGTACCACAACCAGGAAAAATTAGGTACGTGGACACATTGAAAGGCGAGTAGAGCAGAATTTATTAAAAGAAAGCTCTCAGAGAAAAAAAGGGATCCTTTCAACAGGCTTCCGCCTCACAGATTGAATACCAGGCCACCATATGTGAGCTGAAGAGGCCAGGCTTCTCCCCACTTTATAAGGCGTGGATTCCAGACGGGTCCACCCCATTGTCCCAGTGCACAAGTGGGCCCTTAGTCTGAGCCACTCTATATTGGTTTATTTCCCTTACTACACATGTGTTAAGGGACAGCATGTCTTTGAACATGACACATGCGTTGTAATGCATAGTAAAGTAGGAAAGCCCAAGGAGCTTGTCTAAACATACTATGCATGTGTTAAGGGACAGAATTTTTCACGGTGGGCACTTTTAGGTAAGCTCCCAGTGCACAATGGCCTGGGCAGCATTTGGCTGTTTCCTTCTCTGTCACTTTTATGAGGTGTATAATCTTTTTAAAAATGTGTAAAACATTTTTATTTTACTGTATTTGTGGCAAGAACAGTTAACATGAGATCTCTAAACAAATTTTTAAGTATACAATAAATTATTGTTGACCATAGGTACCATGTCGTTCAGCAGATCTCTAGAGCTTATTCATCTTGCTGGACTTAATGCCTATTGATTACGAACTCTCCATATCTCCTTCCACTCCATTTATTTTATTTGTTGAAATCATTTCCCTTCAAATTCTTTTTTATTTTTAGTTGTTGCAAAATATATATAATAAAATTTACCAACTTAAACATTTTTAAGTGTGTGATTTAATAGCGTTAAGTACATTAACATTGCTGTGCACCTAATCTCCCAAACTCATCTTGCAAAACTGACACTGTGTACCCATTAAACAACAACTACCCATTGCTCCCTTCCCTCAGCATCTAGCAATCACCATTTGAGAAAATGGCTCAGAGCAGTCTGAAGAATGTGAGAGATGCAAAATTATCAGGCCCAGAGAGCCATGAGCATGACACTTCAGTCGCTTCCCCCGCACCCGTGCCCCAGGGTAATTGTTTAAAAATTTTTTGTTTTTTTCATTCCTTCCCTGTAGTTTCAGTCTAGCTGATAAATTACCTAAAATGTTAACACACATTGCACAATTTGACCCTCACCCAGTATCTTCATGTTCCTGGAATTTGTGATAGAAAGAACAATGTACAGCCAATTGATAGATTATGTTATTTTTTAAATTCTTGGTAAACAACTTAGGAACTGCTCCTTTATCTTTTTTTCCTTAAAAAAAAAAAAAGGAAAAAAGACCACTTGTAACTGCTGTTAATCAGAGAATATATTGAATCTATGATTTTCAGGCTGCAGTCCTCACCTTTGGCTTAAATTAAAGCTCTACTTAATCTGTGTCCTTCAAGAATAGCTTGATGCCATCCTTGTGGTAATGAGTGAGTTCTTACTCTATTAGTTCCCATGAGAGCTGATTATTAAAAAGAGCCTGGCACCTCTCCCCACACTCTTCCACGTTTCCTCTCTCGCCATGTGATCTCTGCATATGCTAAATGTGCTTCAGTTTCTTCCTCTTTGCTTGAGATTCTTCCCTTAGGTCAAACTTTCTGGTGTAGTCAGCAAGATTCAGAGCAACCTTTCAAACACCCATCGTTCCGTCTCAGACTCAGTGCTCAGTACCAGCACAAATCCATTGCATTCTTCCAACTCCAGATATTTCGCTGGGTGCAAAAGTGTGAGGTCTACATTTTATGTGAGCTTCTTTTTCAAACTCTCTTTTTTCTTTAAGAGCAAGAGTTTCCATCTCTGTCTCTAAATAGGAGATTCAGACGAAGAGCCCTGAAGAGAATTTTAGCCCTCTCCACCTGTGCCTCACAGGGGGTTTGGGTTACAGTATAGGCAGTCTAGCACGGGTGGTTTCACTTTTGGGGGGGGGGCTAAAATTAAGTAACATCTTAGTCCATTTAGTGTTACTCTAAAGGAATACCTGAGTCTGGGTAATTCATAACAAAAAAAGGTTTATTTGTCTCGCGATTCTGATGTCTGTAAAAGTTCAAGATGGGGCATCTGTATCTGGTGAGAGGCACTCATGGTGGAAGGCAGAAGGACTTCTTTTAGCAAGCATCAATATGTTGTAAATTCAGTCTCTTTAAAAATAATTATTTCCCTTCATCTTGAATACTTTAACTGAATACAGAATTTTAAGTTAACAGTAATTTTCCCCTTGGCACTTCAAAGATAATATTCTGGCATATATTTCTGGCATATACTATAACTGATGAGAAGTTTTCTATCCAATGCTTCTATCTAAATGGCATTTTTAAAATAAGGAAGTATCTTCTCTTTTTATATTTAAGATTTTTCTCTGAGGTTCATATTTTTATGTTCATGAGAATGGGTCAAGGTATTTATAGTTATGCATGTATATGTATGACTTGTTTTATTTTTATTGTTCTTCTCAAACTCATTATAATTTTTGTACATATAGATGTGTGTGGGTGTGTATGTGTGTGAGTTTCATTCTTATTAAATTCACTGTAATTTCTGAATCTAAAAACTAGAGGATTTTTCCATTCTGGAAAAAAAATAGGTATTATGTCTTTGAATATTGCCTGTTTATTTTTTATTCTGGAATTCCTATTAAACATATGTTGGGTTTTGGCCGTTCTCTTTGTGTCTTAACTGTTCTTCCATATTTTCATACTTTATCTTTCTGGCAAAGTAGTATATTATACAAATTTTCAGCAAATGATTACTCCCTTCCCCTCTCCTACAGGAGGAATGTACTTCCCTGATATTAATTGAGGTCTTGCATAGTTAGGCTTGTCTCTTGATCTCTTTTTGCAATGAGAACATGACTCAGCTAGCCTCTGGTTTAAAGAGGATGAGAGATATGTGGAACAGACCAGGACCTGACTTAATCCTCAGAGACCAGCTGAGTCTCGCCTAGACCAGCCAATCTCTAGCTAACCCAAAAATGCATGAGTAAGAAATATGTGTATATTGTTGTATGTCATTAGGACTTTGGGTGTTTTGAAAGGCAGAAAAATTGCGCTGATTCAGAATGTGATGTATAAAGTATAGTGCTGCCATAACTAAAACCTAAAATATGTGGCACTGGCTCTGGGAATGGGCAGCAGATAGTCATGTAATTGTTATAGGAGGCTGGAATAATGACAAGCAATATTATGTAATGGCAAAACATTTGATAAAATTGTCACTTGCAAAAATATGGAATACAGAACATGCAGATCTAGTAAACTTGTGAATTTGGATGAGGTGATTTCAAAGAAGAATACTGAAGAGCAGACTGTGGCTAGGTGCCTTTGAAAAAGCATAAGAAAGTAGTGAGTTCAAAAAGAACTGCCTGGGTTACAAAAAGAATTGAGAGGAAACAGAGAGTTTAGAAATATTGAAAGTCATAGGCTTAAAAATGAAACTGTTTCTCAACAAATCCCAAGCTCAAAGAAAAAGTAAATTTTGGCCACGGCCAGGGTAAAGACCAAAACAAGGGGGTGGTGCAGGCCTGAGTGCCCTGAAAGCGGACTCTGAGATGGAAAATAGCCTATAAAGAAGTGCTCTCAGGATCAACACTTGTGGAAGAAAAGAAGCAAGCAAGAATAAGCGGAGAAAGAAAGTGAGCTGTCATTAATTTATAAAAAGAACTTAACCAACCCACTGAAGTTAGGTTGCCCCTCAGAGTCGCTCCCAATAGAGGAAATGAAGCCAAGTCTTTAAAACCCTACATCAATTAGCCATTGCATACTGGCTGCCCCCTAAAGAGAGCATGAACTACACAGGGTGCCTCTTTTCTATTGAGAGCAATTCCCAAAGAAGACTGACAGTTGAGATCCGTAGAAATCCCAGCAGCTAGAGGAATAAAGTCTTTAGTCATGAAGGATGATGTTAATAGCACAGTACATCATCCAATTCAATTCACCCCATGTTCCACTCAGATCTATATTTTTGCAAAAGTTTTTGAAGCATCTCCAGAACTTGGGAAGAAAGTTAGCGAGATACATAGATTCCATTGCAAAGACTAAAAGTGATACTCAATATAGGCTTCCTGATCTACCATTCTAGAGTTTCCTCACCTTGACTAGCTTCTCTGCTGGTCTTGCTGGCTTATGTGGTGGAATGATCCAGTCACTCATCCTTGAGAGTTACCATACCTTTCTTAGGTCATCAATACTTCACTAGTCAATTTACTGTCAAAGTTGTGCAAGCGTATACCAAAATATGCCAAATACATTCCTTTTTGTCATCACTGTATAAAAGCAGCCTGACCTCTTTCTAGTATTTAGAATGATAAACCTGCCAGGATGGTGACTGCTCTCATTGCCTGATCCTTTGGCACTAGAAGGCAGAAGTGCCCCAGTGACAGCCGTAGTTTAAAATTCAATGGGCCTCTTGCTGTGTCTCCTGGTGGAAATGTTCACCTTTTGGGAACCAATGCCTCTAAACCTACAAATCCCAGCGCTATGGGGATGAGTAGCACAAAAATCCCCATTGGGTCACTGACAATGATGGTAAACAGGACCACCTCTACTTCTACCTTTTGATCCATAAATTCTACTTGTTGGGAACACAGCAACATATGCTGGCCATTGATTCAGAGGGTATACTGCGTAGGATATTGTCTCTAAGGTGGTGCGTAAGCTGATTCTTCAAAAGGCCATTCCATTGCTCTATCTGCCCAGCAATTGTTTACAGTTCTGGATGAAGTGATATGTGAAAGAACCAGTGAATCACATGGTCATGTGCTCACTACCACATCTCTTTTGCAATAAAATGAATCCTTTTGTTTGATGTGATATTATGGAAGATCCTGTGTCATGAGATCAAACACTCCATAAGTATGGTGGAAGTGGCTGAAGCACTATTGGCAGGAAAGGAAAATCCATACCTGAAATATGTATCAATTCTAATCAAGATGAATCATTCATTGCCCCTTACATAATAGAAGGGATCCACATAATTAACTTGTCATTTGATTCTCCTCTATGGATGATTCCATATCAAGGGCTCAACATTGGTCTCTGTTCCTGACAGGTTGGACATTTGGCAGCAGCAATAGCCAAATTACTGTTGGTGAGTGGGAGCCCATGCTGTGAGGCCATCCACAGTATGAAGACTACCCTTCTTGTACCCATTGTTCCAGCTTTGAGGGAGAAGCTTGTTGATGCCAGCCATTGGAGTCATTCTGTTTATTCAGTACCTCTTTTGTGGTATATCCTTTATGGTTGGTGTTCACCTGTAATGCAAAAACCTTTACACTTTGTGCCCAGTCCCATAGGTCCATCAACGTACTTTCTCATCAGACTTCCTAGTCCTAAATTTTCTGATATTTCTTCTTCCTTAAAATAGACTGTTCTACTATTTATCACTGCTATAACAAATTACCATAAACTTAGTGACTGAGACAACAGTGGTATTGTCTCTTACATTTCTGTAGAAGTCTGACACACATCTTACTGTGCTAAAAATCAAGCTTTTAGCAAGGCTCTGATCCTTTCTGGAGGCTTTAACAGAGAATTCATTTCCTTGTTCTTTCTAAATTCAAGAAGCCTTCCATATTCCTTGGCTCATGGCCCCTTTATTCCATCTTCAAAGCCATTCTTCCATAGTCACATCACTCTCTGGCCATAGCCAGGAAAGTTTCTCCTACTTTTAAGGATTCATATGATTAGACTGGACCCAACTGAATTATAAATATGTCTTTGATCTGTTATGTATCTATGTTTGTGGTTACAGAACATTCATAAGCATTTAAAAATATTTTTTGTACCATATTCTTCCATCAGCTTCCAAATCAGCTTCTAAGTACATTGTTTTATCTCTAAGAATACCTTCACACAAAAGATTGAGTAAAGCTAGACTTTAAATATTATCCTTCTTAACCTCTTAGTAATTGTGTTTCTTTGATATGGGTCACTACTAGTTTTAACACAGCTGTTTATGTCATTGCTTAACAACTTTGTGACCTTATTAATTTGTTTAGAAAATTAAATTTAGTAGCTGCTCTGGTCTGAGGGAGGCAAATATTTTATAAATCATTGCTACTATATGTTAAGCTCTAATATCAATTTCACATTCATTATTTTGTTTACCTTTAAATGAATCCTATAAAAGAAGTCTAGTATCCCTATTTTACAGATGAGAAAACTAATGTTCCCAGTATCACAGAACTAGTAAGTATCAGAGTAGGGCATGCAAATATAGGTCTTTTTGAGTCTAAAATGCATACTATTTTCACTATATCCTTAATAAATTCCCATTAAGTAAATTAAATTATCTGTAGAGGTGTACTATTATATCCAGCACATTTCATGAATTTCTCATGCTGTAGAAATCATGTCCAATGTATTACACAGAAGCCTTGAGCCACTAATAACTCTTGAACTGACATAGTTCAAGACGACCTAGATAGAAGCATACTGGCTAGAAACAAAAATCAATGGTAAATATTTTTAAGAAATCACTAGACTCGTTTCTTACTTCATTGTTGCTGTCTTCTAATTTGACCTAAATCTACTGTGTGGTCTATAGTGTCCTGTTGCTTAGCGAAACCTGGAACACATTATAAAGATTACCTATTTAATGTTTCCATCAGTCCTGAAACATAGATATATTCTTGAAGATGTGCTATCATATTGTTCTAAGAGTCTTTGTGAGCAATTTAAATCCTTTTGCTATCTCAGCCAAAATGAAGTGAAGGATTGTCCAAACAGAAAGTCTGAATAATTCCGCTTCTCTTGGTAGAAAACAAAGTTAATCTCTCTGGAATCTATATAGCTGCAGAATCACTGGATCATTGAACAACTCTCTACTTCACTTTGGTAGTATAGATTTCCAAGATCCATGAGCATAAAATAATTATTTTTAAACTTTTGAATGAAACATATTTAAAGTAAAGAATGGCTTTGAAGATGGAATAAAGGGGCCATGAGCCAAGGAATATGGAAGGCTTCTTGAATTTAGAAAGAACAAGTTTTTCTTGTTTTACTTTACAAGTACGTAACATTAACATATTTTGTTTAATTAAACTTGTCCGTTTAAAACAAAAGATCAGCATATTTTTTAAATGAGTAAAGAAATTATCAGCATATTTGAAATGATTTTTAGCTTTCTGAAGTCCATCCATTATTATGAGGCTTAAGAAAGACTTCAGAGGATGCTTAAACATTTTGATATTTTTCATGTAGAGGTTCTTTATCAGCTTTGAAATCTGTCAATAAATGTAAATAGGAAGTAAAGAAAACATAAAGTAGGCAGATTTTTCCTACTATGAATCTTGATTTGACCTATGTCACTCTTAGTTGAATGGGATAAATTAACACTTTCTTGAAAGTTTCCTACCATACACATGCATTTAATTTTTCAATATTCAGGACCCACAGAATATACTATGCCTATTAAGGATTTTTTTTATTATAATTCTAGACCTGTTAGATACTTGATTTGCTTGTTGATTCAAATCAATTTAGTTCTGGCCAGGCACAGTGGCTCATGCCTATAATCGCAGCACTTTGGGAGGCTGAGGCAGGTGGATCACTTGAGGTCAGGAGATTGAGACCAGCCTAACCAACATGGTGAAACCCCATCGCTACTAAAAATACAAAAATTAGCTGGGTGTGATGGTGCACGCATGTAATCCCAACTACTCAGGAGGATGAGGCACAAGAATCTCTTGACTTGGGAGGCGGAGGTTGCAGTGAGCGGAAATCATATCACTGCATTCCAGTCTGGGCAACTGGAGAGTGAGACTCTGTCTTAAAAAATAAATAAATAAATAAAAACAAATCAATTTTGTTCTATCAGCATGTAGTGAGAGTCCACTATAGGGCAGACTGATATCAAATGTCATGGTATAGTCAGCTTTCTAGCACACTTTATGTACTTCCTAAAAAAGGTATAGGCCAGGTGCAGTGGCTCATGCCTTTAATCCCAGCACTTTGGGAGGTCGAGGCGGGCAGATCACCTGAGGTCGGGAGTTTGAGATCAGCCTGACCAGCATGGTGAAACTCTGTCTCTACTAAAAATACAAAAATTAGTCAGGCGTATTGGCAGGTACCTGTAATCCCAGCTACTCAGGAAGCTGAGGCAGGAGAATTGCTTGAACCCAGGAGACCGAGGTTGCAGTGAGCCAAGATCGTGCCATTGCACTCCAGCCGGAGCAACACAGTGAGACTCCATCTCAAAGAAAAAAAGAAAGGATATAAAGTAGGAACTTAGATTAATTAATTTGTAGACTTTATGCCCGTGCTAAAATTAAACTTTCTAGATCCTATAGGACAGAAAATATAATTTTGTTTGCTCTAATTTTTTAAATTTAGACCTTTAATTAGGATAGACAGTTCAAGAGTCCCCACAGCTCCTTATTATCCCCAACAGATTTGCTTCACCCATTTACGTTAGCTGCATCTAACCCCTGCAAGTATTTGAGTTTCAGCCTCCTAAATCTAATCACTTTTTTTTATAATAAGAAAACGAACGGTCACAGAGAATAAATAACTTAGTCAAGGTTACCAGCTAGCAAGTGGCACTAAGCCAGAGTCAAAATCCAAGTTTAGTGGCTCTTTGTAAAAGGCAGTGTATTCATCTTACTATATTATCATTGTCTTTATCAGAACATAACATTTGTCTGAAATAAGGACCCTCTGTAATTTTTTTTAGCTTTCAAAAGTGCCTCGTGGCACTTACAATTTTTATTCATATCCCAAGTTTCAAAATATCATTAACAGATTAAGCACTTTACTACACGCTATTTTGGTGTTTGCACTACTCCCCCGCCTTTCCACTGCCTTTTAGCTGCTCTGAGAGCTGGTAAAGAGAGATGAGAATTATACAATTACATAAGATAAAAGAATGAAAGGTTTAGTAGAGAGGTGAGTAAGAATGAGGGAGTGGTAGGGTCGTGGGCGGGAATAACTGTAGAGGAAGGACAAGGAGAAGGAAAAACTGAAACAGTCGTTCCTGAATGTCAAAGACAGGAAGAATTGAGAAATAAAGACAGCCAGGTCATCAAACATTGTTCTTTTATGGGATGTGCTGATTTTGTGTGTGTGTGTGTGTGTGTGTTTGTGTGTGATTTGCTAAGTCCACTCAAATTTTAGGCAGATTTTTCCCTTAGGCTCATGTAGCCAGTCCCATACAAAATTATGAAATAAGCAAAATTTATCTTGGAAATCTCCTTTGTACTTTCCTCCATTAAACTGTATTACAAAATGCAGTGCTTTTTTTCTCTGGTTCACCCCAAGCTGAAAACTGGCTCTCTTTGACACTTCAGTTTTAAGCCTGACTCTCTCCTGGAGTATTTACATTTGAAGTCCCATCTCTTAATTGTTGAGTAAAAGAACCTCTCTTAAAGGAATCGTTTAACCATCAGGAAGCAGAGAGGTTTGGAATTACTAGAGGATAAAGGAATCCTTCCTAGAGAATCTCTGATTTCACAACCAACTGTGACTTTAAGAGGTCCAGCTTGTTCATATCTAGTCTAATTTCTAAAGTACTTAGCATACTCAACTCTCTAGGTTAAGTTTTAAATTGACAAGAAAGGTACACAGAGTCTGAGAAGGCAATAACAATCACCGAGCAAACTGTACATTCATCAAAAGTTAACTAAGGAATGCATCATTGAAGACATTCATTCTAAATAAGCAGATATAATCCCTGATCTATATTCAATTATTTGTGATTAAGGTGAAGTAGCTTTTCTCATCAATTTATCTATTTAATTATTCAGTAGGGATGTGGACTTTAACCAATTTATGAACAATATCTTATTTCTCTTCATAATTGAGAGAACCACCAGTAAAATAAGCAGAATTTCCATAAATTGATCAACTGAGATCTCTAAAATGTTGATTGCTATAAACAAAATAATAAAGGTCAATAGAAAAATAGAAGTTTACCCAAACTTTCCAGATTCTGCCGCCAGACTGCTTGGTTTCAACTTAGGTTCTGCCACTTACTTGCCTCAATTCCTTATCTCTAGACTTGAAATAATAATAGTACCTACATCATGTGACTGCTATGAGAATTAAGTTAGTACTTTAAAGTGTTTAGAACCATGCTAGGCACTCTGTAAGTGCTTGCTAAATAAAATACTATAATTTTATCTCTTTCCGGATTCTGATGGCAGTCAGTTAGGTCTACAAAATGGCTCCATAAATCTGATGTATAATTCAAATTGTCATTGAATGTACACATCTATATCCAGTTAACTTACTGCCTTGAGCATGGTGCAAGTGAAGAAAATATTATTTCACTTCACTGTATGGTTGTAGGTGTCAACACTTCAAAAATGCATTTTCTCTTAAGGGAAACTGGACATTAGGGTATGAATGATTTATTGCTACTTGGTTATGTTATGTTTATAAAATGAAGGAGAGCACAGTTTTGTCTTCAAAACCCCTAACACTTTTTTTCAATAGCTTTATTGAGGTATAATTTACATACTGTAAAATTCACCCTGTCATCAATAAACAATACTAGCGTTCATTGAATGGCTATTACTTTCCAGGCAATAAACACAAATTGTTTCATTTAATCTTCATAAAAATCCCTTAAGGTAGGTATTATTATACTCAATTTTATGATTAAAGGGTAAGAACTTTGCAGCTAAAGGTTGAAGTGAGGTTTGAATTTATCTCCATGTGGCTCTAATATATGTTTTCCACATTCTGCCGCTTCCCTTCAGAAAATTACTTTGTTCTCTTTCAGAGAGTGACTGGAAAAAGGGGGAAAATGTGACTTTTAGAGGGTAGCCGTGGTTAGAGAAACTCTCAGTCTTTTAACCTGTCAGGAGAAAAGCCAGAAATAACAGTCACTGAAAGTTGTTTTAAAACTCTCAATTCAAGGTTGGCATGATAATGCAAAATAGTATTATGATGCAGAAATAAGCAATCATAATCATAATACTGATATACACAAATCATAATGCGAATGTACACTACTTTCACTTGGAAGGATTCATCACTTTCTACTAGCGTAACTACACCTTCCTTTATTGCATTCTCACCAAATGAGTTAGGGTTTAAAATGGGGAAACAAGAGAAATGATGCAGGGATTCTGGCCCATCTTTTAGACTTTTCACATCAATATGGTATGTTAAAATCAAACCCCTGGACATCATGCTCGGGAATACTTAAGTAATTTTGCCACAATTCATTTATTAAACAAATATTTAGGTGATTTTTACATGTCCAGTAGTACTGTGCTAACCACCAGGTATACAGAGGTTAAAACAAAAGATGAACCCAGTTCCAGCTCTTAAGGAGTTTACATTTTAGTTCAGGCTTTCATAAGGAGAGGCAATGAGTGTGCTGTACTGTATAGCACGTGGGCTCTTGAACCAGCCTCTCCACTCATCTCTCCACCTGCTGTGTGACCTTGGCATTTGATTTTTAAGCGACTCGATTTTCTATTTTGTAACATAATCGTTGACTTCAAATGAAAGACATATCTAGTTTCATTTGAGATGTACTGCACCACAGGAAGATGGGGCTAAGAAAATGTTACTCTCTTGTATAAAGAAGAGGGTTTCTCGCACGTTTCCTTCCTTTAGTATCTGGCATTATTCAATACTGTCCATATTCTACTCGCTGTTCACCGATGAAGTGGGACATGTTTTTCACCGCAGCTTAGTCGTCTGGGTGTGCCTGGGGGGGCGTCACAAAGAGCCTATAAAGGGTCCCCACCTACAATGGGAGTAAGAGCGCTGGAAGGAACCCCGGAAGGGCATGGAGACCAAGCGTTCGGTTTCGGAATGTTTTTTGTGTGTGCCCATATTCACCAAGCTTGGGTTCTGCTACTCTTAACGAAAAGCCCAGTCACGGAGCTGCTAAATTTTCTGCCATATCTTAGCCGTCCCCATGCCCCCC
>NW_012120376.1:1115518-1152620 GCF_000951035.1 Colobus angolensis palliatus | reverse complement strand
AATGCGCAAATAAGGGTTTTCAAGGCGTCAGTGGGAAAGAGGGAGGGGAAGGCAACGCCGAGGATGGGAGGACAGGGCGGTGGCATCCCTCTAGCGAGAGAGCGCCGGAGCCCTCGGCGGCAAGGAGAGCTAAAACCCTGCTGTCCCGGTCAGAGGAGGCCAAGGCAAGATGCTGGACGGGCGGGGACCGATGGGGGGCAGCAGACCATGGCCGCGCACCTAGTCCGCCCCCGGGGCCTCCTCTTGTCCCGAGGACCACCCCCGCTCCCGGTGTCTTTTGGTTTCGACCGGCCGACTGGGAGGGGCCGTGGGGACGCCATTCCCATAATGCTCTGGGGCGTGCCGCCGCCGTCGCTGCCACCTCCCCTACCGCTAGTGGAAGAAGATGGCGGAAGGCGGAGCGGCGGATCTGGACACCCAGCGGTCTGACATAGCGACGCTGCTCAAAACCTCGCTCCGGAAAGGGGACACCTGGTAAGAGAAAGGGGTTGAGATGCCCGCGGTTGCCCGAGGATAGTGGAGAAGAGGGCGGGAGCCGCGAGCTGGTGTCTTTTGCTAGTGACAGGTGCGGGCAGGTCTGGCGGCGGCCGCCGGGGTAGCAGGATTTTGGCTGCTTCTGAAATGTTGGGGCAAAGGCTGGACTCTAGATGAGGGTCACGGTTCGCGGCTTGCCAGGGCCTGCTGAAAGGTGTCCGGAGAGCGGCGGCGGCGGCGGCTCTGACTCGTGCGGTTCTCTTCTTCCTCTTTCCTTCCGTAGTGCCGCTCCCACCTCAGGCCTTCTCGAATGATAGGTTATAGTGGTTTGGTTTGAGTCTTATATACGCTGTTTTGACAGGTCCCGGTGCCGCGGCTTATCACGATCTCACCGGCTTTACTTCTCTGTTCATTTCCTTTCCTAGAATTGTCGGCGTCCAAGTTCCCTTTTATTCTGATTCTTGTAGTCTTCCGGGAGGCAGGCTGCAGGATGTTTGCGGTCTGTACTACACAGGTGGCATGTCAGTGCCCCACATAAGAGAAAGAAACCCTAGTTTCCAGTTCCTTGTCAAAGGAGGGAGAGAAGTAGGGAACGTTAGGCTTATGAGAGACCACGTGGTCTTGTGCTTTAGTGGTGGCTTGATAAAAGCCGGCAGCGTTTCTGTTAGACGTGCAGCCCTTCCCTTCTGTTTGAAGGATAACGTAGGCCTGCAAAAAGTAGATAAGTCCACTTGAGGCTTAACTAACTGCTAATATTCGAACTTGTAAAATACCGAAGGATATACATTTATAATACTGAAGGATGTATGTGGACATTTTCACACTTGTCGGCTATATCAAGTGGCATCTAGAATAACTTAAATATGTGAATATGTAACATAATTTAAAATTCCTTATTTTGGGGGAAGGATGATCTGCCTCTTATGTAATTTATAGTGTTTCACTATGGCATAGTGGAAGGAGCAGTAAGATTTAGACCTGAGTTATGTCACAGTTTCACCACTCAACTTGCAGTATGACTTTGAGGAGAGTTAATTTAAATCATTGCACCTCAGTATTTTCTGTAAAATGGACAGTATTTTATTATAAGGGTTTTATCTTGATTCGTTTTAATATCTTAAGAATTTCATGTTTATGAAATACTAAATTTTAGTTACCTTCTGCTCTTTACTCTTGACAAAAGGCTGTGATACTGGGATCATTTTCAGTTAAGCTAATAGGTGGCAGATTTAGGACCGTAATTTAACCTTGATCTAAGTCTTAGTCTTTTTTTTCTTTTTTGGTAGGCTATATACTATGTTTATATGATAGAAAACCCTAAGGATGTAAATATATACTTGTTTCATTGTATCAAAAAAGTAGAATCTTCAAGTGACTTAATAATAGTTGTTTTTGACCTGGCAGGGTGGCTCCCGCCTGTAATCCCAGGACTTTGGGAGGCCGAGGAGGGAGGATCACTTGAACTCAGAAGTTCGAGACCAGCCTGGGCACCACGGCAAAACCCCGTCTCTACAAAAATACAAAAAATTAGCTGGGCATGTTGGCACACCTGTGGTCTGAGCTACTCAGGAGGCTGAGGTGGGAGGATTGCCTGAGCCTAGGAAGCAGAGGTTGCAGTGAGCTGAGATCTGGCCAGTGCACTCCAACCTGGGCAACGTGAGACTCCTTCTCAAAAAAAAAAAAAAAAGTTATTGTTTTTATTATAATGTTAGTAAGATGCTTATTACTGTGGGGAAATTGGACATTTCCTAGGACACCCATGTTTACCTTGGCTTGTGGAATGACAAATAAGTCCCTGCTCACTATTGAAAGTTAAAGAACATTTAAAAATTCTTAATTCGCCCAACCTATTACCACCTTATTTAAAAAAGTGAATTTCCTTAAAATAGAAATCTATTAAGTCTATAAGTTAAAATATAAATATTATTTCCTCATCAATGTCACATTTTTGTATATAGAGTAATTGGTGTTGACACTACAGGATGATAGGAGCAATATGTGCATTGTGGGCGTTTAACTTTATAAAGTTTGGTATTTTCAAATGAGTATATTTTTGCTTTTTGACAAAATTAATGTAAATTGTTTTATATATGTGCGCGTGTGTGTATAGCTCTATAGGCACAAACTATGTTTCACTATATTGCCCATGCTGATCTTGAACTCCTAGCTTCAAGTGATCCACCTCAGCCTCCCAAAATGCTAGTATTACAAGTATGAACCACGACTGAATACAAGAGGCTCATAAATTTGAGTCATAAATTTTATTTTATTTTAAATAAAAGTAAACTGAGGACCACATATTTAGATAAAAGCAGATTGTGCAAGTTTATCCTCACGTTAACTTTCTCTTAAAGGAAAAAACTGCGAGAGAAAGAAGGTACTGGGAGTTGCAGAAACCAGTATGATTTATTTGTAAGCCAGTTTATTTGCAAATTAGCAAGTGAAACCTGTTCAAAAACAAAGTAGTATAGAGCAAAAAATTGATTCAGAGTTTTAAAGAGAAAAATTTGATAAGTATGAATTTGATGATGAACTTACAAGTACAGAGCTGGTCAGGATATGTATTAATTTAGTTTATGTTTTTGGAACTCACTAGAAAGTTGTTTTTCCTTTTAATACCTTTTTTTAATCTTTGAATCAGGTTCTTTGAAATTTACCATATGGAATATTGTCTTGGCATATAGTATGTAACTGTCTAGGAAAGACTGGGCTATTGAGAAAGAGTGGTAGGCTTACCATAAGTTTATTCTTGAAAGTTTAATACACATATCTGAAGTTATAGTCAAATGCATCGCAGTGAATAAATTTCACTTACTAGCTTTTGAGTACTTTGCAGGTAATGACTGTCTCATGGTGACTTGGGTAACTAACTTCCATACCTAGGTAAGTATAAAGATTTATTTGATTCTGTGTAAGTACTGCAGTTTCTCTTTATTTGTAAGCAGTAAGTGATTTTTATCTAAAAACTGATTTTCTAGAGATGAAAATAAGTTACACAAGTGTGAGATGAAGAGAAACATACTTTATGATGTATTTGGTTCTAGACTTTATATTGAGAAGTAAATCAAAATTAATACAAGAGAGTAATACCTTTTTAAAAAGCATGAAGGTGGCACTGATTTCTATAAAGAGTAAAGCAGTCTGAAAATGATATTTGTTGATCTGTATTTCAATTCCAATAAGAGATCAGAAAACCATGAACAAGGTTTAGAGTTTAGGAACTATAGGAAAGAGATAAATGAACTAGAATTATATAGCTTAGGATGAATTAAAAACAATTTTCAGATACATGGTGGTTTCTTCTGATGAGACAAAAAGATAATTTGCTTAAGGTACATATGCGTATCTTAGGAACATATTTAAAGAATGGTAGTGAATGAGTTACAAAGAAAATTTGTAACTCATTTGGGTTATAAAATTCTCTCTTTGGAAAAAAAATGCTTTTGAGACAGTCTCGCTATGTTGCCCAGGCTAGAGTGCGGTGTATGGTCTCGGCTCACTGCAACCACCTCCAGGGTTCAAGTGATCCCCCCACCTCAGCCTCCTGAGTAGCTGGGCTTACAGGCACTGGCCACCACGCCCGGCTAAGTTTTGTATTTTTAATAGAGACAGGGTTTCCCCATGTTACCCAGGCTGGTCTCGAACTCCTGGCCTCAAGTGATCTGCCCACGTTGGCCTCCCAAAGTGCTGGGATTACAGTTGTGAACTACCTGTAAAATTTCCAGTCTGGAAATTTTTTAAGAAATAGCCCTACTATAAGTAAATAAAACATAACTACAAATCATCCAAAGCGCTGCTTCATTTTCCCCATTTTTATTAAATGTTATTCATCTGCCAATCATTTTCAGTAATTTTTATGTGTGATTATGTTAAGTGACAATGTGTAGTTAACTTTTGCAGTTTAGCAAAACATTGCATGCCATTTTTGTATAAACCCTAATAACTGTAGTAGATTTAAGGTAACTTTACAGAGTAATTTGTGTGTAGAGTCATTTAAAATCTCTATGACATTTTCATTTCAACAATTGCCAAAGAATCTGATCAATGAAGTTTTAGGCCAGAGGCATTGATTTCAGTTTTTACAGCTTTCTGTCCATTCCTACTTTTACTTAGAAATCTTTGAGGCTTAATTTTATTTGATCCCTTATGTTTGTGCAACTTTGAAACTGAAAGAAAATAACCTTATATTCACAAATCCCTTAATAATGAAAAGGAACACTATTAACATGAATTTCAAAATATTTATTGTATACTTAAATAAATTTTTATATTACTATTACTTTTAAAATTAATTTTAGTAGTGCCTGGGTGTTTACAACCAGAGTAGGGTATATACTACATCATTTATAGGAAATGAAACCAAAAGGAAAAACTTTTTTAGTCTTGGTAAATTGGTGAAAACAAGGACAGAGATAGTGACCTTAAGACATGTTTCACATCTTAGATGCTTGAAAATCTAGGAAAGCAACTTTTCTTAATTTAAGCCTTTTTCGTGAGTTTTTAAATGACTTCTGTTAGTGAGTTCAGGGTTAATGTACCCTAATAGACTAGGAAGGTCCAGAGCTAGTCAATGATTTCATTTATCTGCTTGGTGAAGTTCAGGCTTTATTTTTTTCTAAATTATAGCGTTTTCCTAGTAGCAGGTATAAGGCATTAAATGACCTTTTTGCAAAATGGTTTTGTGACAGTTAACAATTTTGCTTCTACATAAGTATAACAAGATAAAATTAGTTTGTCAGGTCATGACCTGTAATATTACATTTAAAAACACTATGTGCCAGGTACTGTTGTAAATGCATATTGACTTATTTACTCATCGCCATATTACCACAATTCAGGGAATTGGTGTTATTCACATTTGACAAAATAGGAATCATAGGCTCAAAAAGGTTTTCACATAGTGTTGTAGCTGGGATTTGAACCCAGTAGTTTAGGTCTTTAGTTTGTGCCCTTAAAGCACCGTACCACATTGCCTCTTACTTTATTTAAAAAGAATTTTTTTTGAGACGGAGTCTCGCTTTGTCACCCAGGGTGGAGTGTAGTGGCATAGTCATAGCCCATTGTAGCTTCAAACTCCTGGGCTCAAGCAAACTTCCTGCCTCAGCCTCTGAAATAGCTGGAACTACAGGTGTGTGCCACCACACCCGGCTAATTTTTAAAATTTTTGTAGAGATGGGATCTTGCTATGTTGCCTAGACTGGTTTGAAACTCTTGACCTCAAGTAATCCTCTGACTTCAGCCTCCCAAGTATTAATAGCTAGGATTATAGGTATGAACCCCTATGCCCAGCCTCTGTCTCTTATTTTTAAAGATTCATTTTTTTAAAAAAGTAGATTCACTTTAAAAAGAAAAGAACCTATTTTTCTCTTTAAAGGAAGTCTATTTTATATTTAGTAGCAGAATTCTACCATTTTATCCCACACTTGTCTCTTGTGACTGTTCAGTTTAGATATGATAGAACATGTAGGAAATCCTAACACCTTGCTTCTGGAAATTAAAACATGCGTAAAGATTGATAGGTGAATAATTGAATGTACAGAGCAAATGTCATTTTGATCCACAAGTACATTCGGACAAAAAAATCTGAGGTCATTTACTATTGAGCTTTTAAATTTTAATTGTTTATCAATAATCATAAGCTCTTATTAGAGATGATATGACCCCTTCGCATAGTTTTACAGAAATAACCCATCATGCATAAAGTACAATCTTGTAGGCTATTTTGTTTCAGAGTTTGTCTGTATTTTTAAAGTATGGTATTGGTTTACTATAAGCCACAAATACATAAGGCTTTCTTCTTGGACTTAAATCCATATGAACCACTCAGCACAGAAAATGCAAATATGAATGCATTATTATGTTCCATGTTTACTAACTGATTTTTCCCTAGAGATAACTCTTAAAGAATTTTTGAAGTGAAAGAACATTTAAATTAAGATAGTGGAAGATATAATGATAATAAAACAGTCAATTTTGCTATCTTAGTTTTGAATTTACCTATCTTATGATGTGCGTTTAGAGTGATTCTTCTTTTTTTCACTGAAAATCACTTTATTAATAAGCCATGATTATTGACAAAAGTGAACTGAATCTATTGGGTATATTGGTATAGAAATAAAGGGAAGATAGAGAACAATTGATAAAGGTTGATTATGTGCATTATGAGATTTGAACCTCAAAATAAGGACCAAAATGTATATTTATATGGCTTATAGATGAGGAATCTGAGAGAAATTAGCTTGCTCATAGTTTACTGCCAGCGGACATTTATTAAATGCTTAGTCTGTCGAAGCCACTATTTTAAATGCTTTACACTTACGCAGTCTTTAAAGTACATGCTCTTATTACACTTCATTTTATCTTTGATGATTTCAGACCTGGTTTAAATACCTGATTTATAAAGACTTAAAGTACTAGATACTGTCTAATACTAAGAATAGATCCTTAGTATTAAAAATGGTTTTATGCTGTCACTACTCGAATGTAATTCAAACAATATGTCGTTAAACCATGGGAATTTCTCTTTTTTCTTAGTCCTTGTATAGAATTTTTCAACAATTACTACTTTTTTCTTCCCTGAGTAATGTCAGTCTAACTTGTTCCTTTTATTTTAATTTCCTCACTTACCGCTGTAATTCACATTCTGTGTCTCATATTCATTCCTCTGAAGCCACTTCCCCAGACTCTTTCTCCCATTTATCCTTTAAACAGGGAATGTAGATCCTTTAAATTTTATCACCCAGTTTATACAAAAGTCACTATTCAAGAAATCTAGCATAAGTAGTAGTAGCCTCAGTTTTGGATAGATTAAAATTATTTTAGGGAAGGGTCAAAAATGGCTCCTTACAAAGGAGGAAATAAGTTCCAATTAAAATATAAAACAAAATCCCTGCCAGATTAACCTGCATTTAGTTATGCCTAGACTTCCTTTACTACTTTCATCACTAAGATTCTACATGGTTTCGTTGTAGCTCTCCAAAAAGAAAAGAGTAATGATGCCTTTTTTTTCCTCCAAGGAAAGGAGAACTAAGAATGCTAACTGTCCCTTCCATTCTCCTTTTAGTTTTGAGAAGACCCGAATATTAATGTGGTAATTCCCCACCGTAAGAGAAAATCATTTAGCAGAAATACCAGTAGAAAGGACTTCCTTTGTGAAAGAAGTCAAAGATCTCACAAACAAGTTCAAGGGTAGCTCTGAGGCCAGGGTATTCTGAGTTTAGAGCTAGTTAAATCAAAACCTGAGAACATTAGAGACAAACTTACTTAACTGAAAAGAGCATCAAGTTCCTTGCTCCAGATAGAAAAGACCTGGTAATCTGGATTGATTTCTGTTATTTACCCATATGTTTTTACAGCTTGACAAAATTTTAACAGTTTAGTCAAGAGATTTGCCTTTGATAAAAAGATAAGGAAATTTATATTCATACATTTGAATGGATTTCAAGCTGAAGAACTTTTTAATTCTCAGGAGAGGTGTAGCTAAGTAGTTATATGTAACACATAGTTGTGGCTATGGTTTTCAGAAACTTATTGCTCATTTGCTATGTTAAGAGCTTTTTACTATGTTGAGAGCATTTTAAAAGTTCCCTAGATAGGTTCCTTATATAATGTAATACATTTATCCCATATATATTACATATATGAAATACGTGGTAGTATTCTCATTTTACCAGTACAGAAACTGAGATAGTTAAATTTATATGGTCATAACACTTGGCAGTAAAGCAGGAAGTCTAACATAAAGCTTGCGTTTTAAATTCTAACTGTACTGCCTGCCTATGTGTGATAGAGCCATACCCAGATTATGGAAGCAACATTTTGAAAGACAAATACTTGAAAGTATTAAAATCAAGAAATGACAGCTTTGTCATACTTGTTAAACACCATTTTCATTTGTTACTAATATCAAGAGCCTCTAGAATTTTCTGAGTCCTCTTGGTTTAGCCTTCTAGTCTCAGCAGTCTCATTTCTAACTAATATGTCTCTGTTTTGATACAGATAGTGTCTTCCATTTCCTGCAAATTATTTGCTTTTTCCTGCTTTGGAGGCCTTTATACACCATTTCTGTTGTTTCCAATACTTCTTACTAATTACTGACTTTCATTTCAAAACCTAGTTCAAAGTCAGTCTTTAAAACCATCTCTAATTTCATCCAAATTTGTGGCCCTTCCATTCTTTGCTTTTAAAATATATATGTATATATAACAGCTTTATTGTGATGCTATTCACATACCTTACAATTTGCCCAGTTAAAGTGGACAATTCACTGGGTTTTAGTATGCTCACAGAGTTGTGCAGCCATGACCATGATCAATTTTGGAATATTTTCATCATCCCAAAAAGGAACCTCATACCCATTAGTAGTCACCTCCCGCTTCTCCCCCAAACTCCTCTGCTCTAGGCAGCTAGTAATCTATTTTCTGTCTTTATATATTTGCCTATTCTGGATATTTTATACAAATGGAATCATATAATATGTGTGATTTTTGCATCTTTTACTTAACATAAATGTTTTCTAGGTTCATGCATGTTATAGCATATGTCAATATGTTATATATTTTTACTGCTGAGTGATACAGTCGTGAGTCACTTAATGACCAGGATAACTTCTGAGAAATGTGTCGTTAGGCAATTTTTTCGTCGTGTGAACATCTTAAGAGGGTACTTACACACATCTTGATGGTATTATCTACTACATACCTAGGATGTATTGCCTGTTGCTCCTAGGCAAAAAAAAAAACAAAACAAAACTGTACAACATGTTACTGTAGTGCATACTGTAGTCAATTCTAATATAATGGTAAGTATATGTATATCTAAACATAGAAAAGGTAGAATAAAAATACAATATTACAATCTTTTTTGTTTTTAGAGACAGGGTCTGGCTCTGTCACCCAGACTGAAATGCAGTAGCCCGATATTGGCTCACATTACCCTTGACCTCCTGGGCTTAAGCAATTCCACTGCCTCATCCTCGCAATTAGCTAGAACTACAGGCAAGCACCACTGTGTCTTATTTTTTTATTTTTTATTTTTTTGTAGAAATGAGGGTCTTGCTATGTTGCCCATGCTGGTCTTGAACTCCTGGCCTCAAGCAATCCTCCCACCTTAGTCTCCCAAAGTGTCAGGATTATAGGCATGAGCCACTGTGCCTAGCCAGACAGTGTGTCTGTTAATTGACCGAAATGTTAAGTGGTATGTGACCATATCCCATTGTATAGATATAACACATTTGATATATCCATTTATCAATTGATAGACATTTGAATTTCCAATTTTTGCTTATTTTGAATAATCCTGCTATGAACATCCATTGCAAGTTTTCATTTCTCTTGTGTATATACCTGTAAGTGGAATTGCTAGGTCCCTGTTTAACTTTTTAAGGAACTGCTAGACTGTTTTTCTAAGTGGCCGTAATTTTACATTGCCACCAGCAGTGTATGAGGGTTCCAATTTTTTCACCTCCTTGTCAGCATTTGTTATGTTCTTTTTTTTATATATATGGCCATCTTAGTGGGTGTGAAGTAGTATCTCATTGTAGTTTTGATTTGCATTTTCCTCATAGGTAATGATGCTTATTGGCCATTTGTATGTCTTTTGGATGTCTGTCCAGATTCTTTGCCCACTTTAAAAATTTGGTTATTTTGTCTTTTTATTATTGCTTTGTAAAAGTTCTTTAGATACAGGTTCCTTATCAAATAGTTAATTTGCAAATTTTTCTCCCATTCTGTGGGTTTTCTTTTTACTTTCTTGGTAATGTCCATTGAAACATAGAAGTTTTTATTTTAATGAAATTCAGTTTGTCTGTTTTTTCCTTAGTCACTTTTGCTTTTGGTATCATGTCTAAGAAGGCTTGGCTTAACTCAAGGTCATGAGGATTTACTCTTATATTTTCTTTTCCAAGTTTTATAGTTTTAGCTCTTACATTTAAGTCTGTAATTCAACTGAGTTAGTTTGTTGTGTATGTGGTCAGGGGAGAAGTTCAATTTCATTCTTTTGCATGTGGTTATCCAGTTGTCCCAAAACTATTTGTCAAAAATATAATTCTTTCCCTGTCTTGATACCCTGCTTGAAAATCAATTAACTGTAAAAGTGAGGGTTTGTTCCTAGATTCTCTGTTTGATTGACATACATGTGTATCCTTTTACTAGTACCATATTATAACTGTGTGGTAAGTATAGTAACTGTATAGTAAGTTTTAAAATCTGGAACTGTGTCCCCCAACAACTTCTCAAGTTTGTTTTGGCCCTCTTCTCTTACTAGTTTATACTATGTTGAAATGTTGTTTTGTAAATATTCTTAAATATATGTCTGTATTTCATTACTCCATATAAATGACACACTCCTCTTTTTTGCAGCCCGCCTTCTTCTGTCATTCGAAATCTACCCCATCTCTTTATTTCTTAGAGGTATCTGGTATAATAGTATTTGCACAGTGAATGCTTTGTGTCATTTAACCCGTGGATCTCTCTTCCATTCCTAATCTCATGCCCCCAAAGCACAAACAATGCACTATCTTAAGAACATAGATAAGTGTGCTAATTACCAAAAACACATTTACTGTACCTGGAAAATGTAAGACAACAGCTTCCGCAGATGAAAACAACCTGGCATCCTAAAAGGAGGCTAAACTCACATTAATCCTTCAAATGAAAAAATAGTCACTTCATACCCTTTAAATAATGCTTTAAAACACTCAAAATTATTTATATTGTTTGTGGAAATACAGTTATTTAAGAAAAGCATAAAAATATTCATGGAATGATAAATACTAAATCAGAGTAAGGGTATCCAAGAGAGGGACCCATGGGGGGCTATATATTAGTATTTATAATTATTTTCTTTAGGTGCTTGTTTTGATGGTGTGTATATAGATGCTTGTTATTATTATTCTAAGTTTAATGTATGCCTGCATATGATACAAAATACTTTTAAAAAGCAAAGTTGATTGTAAGAGCTTTTTGTTTTGAGGAAGTCCCAATTTTTCTTAGTTTTTTCTGTTTTTACTTTAATATTGTTAATACCAAACCCAATTCTTCCAGTGTAGAAAAGTTACACAGAGCTGAGGGAATTTATGTAATCAGAGTCAAATGTTATTATCATTTCCTTCTTGCTTCATATATGCTTATCACGCTTATATGTCACATGGTTACAAGATATCTTTAGTATGGAGAGACATACACATTTAAGATATTAATGATCATGTATGTGTATTCTGGATGAATAGTTTAAAAACAGTCTTACTTGGCCTCCTTCTTGAGCTTCTTATTTGTCTTAGTTTGGATCTAAAAAGAGGTCATAAAAATTATTTATTACTAAGTGGTGGATTTAATGTGCGGAGCAGAAAATAGGTTAGAAATGCATGGAATCTCAAAATTAAGCTATAAAGAGATGGTAAACTATTCCATTGGTTTGAGCGAATTTCATAGTTTTATTTGTTTAAGTTTTACTGAAACCATGAAATTCTGAGTCTTAATTTGTGGTACTTAAAAAAAAGTCAGTGAAATAATCTGATTTATAATAATTTAAAGTACTAGATGCTGCCAGCATCTCCTTAGTGTTGAAAATTGTTTTATGCCATCACTACTCAAATATAATTTAAGTATTTTGTTAAATAAGAGAATTAGTCATAAGAATGAATTAGTATCCAGAATTGTTTATGCCATTCTGCACAAGATGATTATATTTTTCTGAGATCAAGTGTGCTACATTGGATCAGGCTGAGATTTTTGTGTGTTTTTTTACTTATAAAAGGACTGCCTATGCCTACTCTGTACAGAGGCAGATAGGATTTCAAAAAATAAACATGGTTATATTTATTTTAATATTAGGCGATTAAACAGGAACTTTATCTGAAAGTTGTCAGCATAAACATGTATAAATCAACAACAACAAAAACATTGTGCATTTACTAACTCTCTGGTTTCCTAAATCCTGCTGTTGGAATTTCTGCATATTCCTTTTATACTCTGTTGTATCTGAGACCATTTCTTAATCATTTATTGGTCCTTGTATATCTTTCTTAAATTTGCTTCTAGTGTAAAAGCACCAAACAACTTTTGAAATTCTCCTCTTTTCTCCCCACCAACTCCAAAATCTTTTACATTCATATAGTAGCTTTACTATATTTGAACAGTGTCTTAAAATTGACTCTGAAGCCTCCAGCTTCTCTGAAGCCATTGAAAATTATTCTATCCAGACCATAATACAAATTATTTATCATAATGCCTTCAGAATATTTAGCACCATACAATTTAGATCTTTTTGAAGTACTCATGTTAATATAACTATATGTAAGTTTTTGATTTAGTATTTCACATGTATTTGATCGTTCAGTAATCTTGTGAGGTAGTCCTAGTGGTCTTCATAAAATGTAAATCGAATCATATCTCTTTACAGTTAAAAATCTTTCAGTGGTTTTCAACGTACTTGAGATGAAATCCTTGTCATTGCATTAAAGGCACTATTTAGTTCGGTCTCAGTCAAACTCTCTAGTCTCATCTACCATTTCTCCCCTACCTTGTCATAAACTCCAACTTCATTTAGTCAGTTCCTTCAACACTCAAAATTCCCAAAGTCCTTCTGGCCTTAGCATGTCATCTTCATTCAGTTTAGATACTTTTTCTTACCACTTTTCCTGGAGTAACTCTTATTCAGAGGCTAAAACATTATTTTTTCAGAGAGATTTTCATTTATTCTAAATAGGGCCCTCATTATATGCTTTCATAACTCCCTGTACTTTTCCTTCACAGCACTTAACAATATTTTACTAAGTATCTTGATTGCTTCCTTTTTCTCGCTCCTCCACTGGACTCTTGAGTTACATGAACAAAGGGACCTTGACTGTTTTGCCAACCACTTTGTTCATCTGAAGTATTTTTTGAATGTATGAATTCCCATTTCTAAGATGGACAGTCGAAAGGTTTTATTGCTGTAACTTTTCTAAGACTTCACAGCAAGTAGTGTCAAAAATAGAAGTTTGGTGTGGTGCTTTTTCTATAGTAAATTTAGAATTTATATCTACTCAAGTCTGATTTCAGGAGATAAGAATATATATAAACAAAAATAGTCATGAAAACAAATTGAGATTGGTATGACAAATTCATCCACAATTTAGTGTTTGCCACATTTCTAGGAAACTTCTTCAGAGAACGGTAGTGTTTTTGTGTGTGTGTGATCTTAATTGATGTGAAAACATGAATCTTGTATAGGCACACGTGTGAACATTCGGACTCTTTTTCTACTAAGTTTCTGATAGGCAAAGCTCTAACCCTAAAGATACCCATTTTGAAAATACCTATTTTCTCAATAAGTACAATGGATTATTAGAAATTGTTAGAATTTATCTTCTAAATAAGCCTTCCAGTTCTATTTATAGCTTGGTAATAATGTTACTATATCCTCTGCTATCTCACTTTTAAAAGTGAACTTATTGTTTCATAAAGAGGGAGTGTGGTATATGATTTGACTAAGAATCTGTTACATTTCTAGGTCTTTGTTAAATAAATGGAATTTAAAGTTTGGTGTAATGAAAACAACACTGAACTTTAGAGTCTGAAAACTAGACTGCAGGACTTTGCGTACCCACCGAGTAGTGTTACGTGACCTTGATAAGTTATATAACCTCTCTGAATTTTGACTTTTCCTTCTGTTAAAAAGGAGGCTAGGCACAGTGGTTCACACCTGTAATCTCCACACTTTGAGAGGCCCTGGCAGCGGGATCACTTGAGGCGAGCAGTTCAAAACCAGCCTGGGCAACAGAGGATTTAAAAAAATAAACAAGGTTATATGTATTTTAATATTAGGCAATTAAGCAGGAACATTTATCTGAATATTGTCAGCATAAACATGTACAAATCAACAACAAAATAACTCCATTTACTGCCTCTCTGGTTTCCTAAAATTAGACCTGTCTCTACAAAAAATTTTTTAAAATTTGCTGGCTATGGTGGTGCTGTCTGTCATCCCAGCTACTTGGAAGGCGGAGACAGGAGAATCACTTGAGCTCAGTTGTTTGAGGTTACAGTGAGCTGTGATCACAACACTGCACTCCAGCCTGCACGAGAGTAAGACCATCTCAAACAAATAAATAAATGAAGAGAAATAAAAGGTTGCTCTACTCTGTCTCAAAGGAAGGAAGGGAAGGAGGGAGGGAAGAAAAAGGTAGCTCTACCATCAACTAATGTAAAAACACTTTGTAGAAAAACCTTATATAAACATTAAACATTTGTATTATCTTATGCAGACACTAAGATTTTAAACAGAAGTGAGATGATCATATTTGTGGTTTTAAAATGTTTGGCAGCAGAGTGGAGGACAACTTGGAAGCAAGCAAAACTTAAAGAAGATGTACAAGTCAAGCAGCTATCATAGTCATCTATGCCACTAAAAATAGTGTGGAAGGGGAGCTACAGAACTAAAGTACTTTTCTGAGGATGAAGAGAGGGGCAGACTGTGAGAAATATTCTGGAAGTGCTTGGTTACTGGATGTTATGGAGCGGGGAATATAGGTTAATATTCTGGTTTGTGGCTTGGGAAATTAAATTACTGATGAAGTCATTTATTAAAGTAATAGTGGAGAATGGGTAAATGTAGAGAGAGATGATTGACTCAAGGTTGAGATGTCTGGAAAATCCAAGTTGACATGGGCTTATAGGAATTGGAAATATGATTCAAGAGAACTTGAGGACTGACTCAGAGATGCAGATTTTGGAATTATTGATATGAATTATAGGAGAATATAAACAGTGAAAGAAGAAATCAAAGAGCAGCTCTACGTAATACACTTAAGCAAAAGAGAAAGTTGTAAAAAATTTGGGAGGGGTCCCCCCACCTCCCCCCCCAAAAAAAAGAATGACAGAGGTTAATTTTTTGAAGGATTAATACATATATAAAATTATGAATCCATTGGATTTGTTAAGGTGGTCATTGGTGATTTGTGAGGGCCCATTAGAGTAGGAAGACCTGTTGTGTTACGTTGGAGTATAAGTGAAAGTTGAGGGAATAGAAACTTGAGAAGCTTGACTGTAAGGACAAGTCAGAAAATGAGAATAGATGAGAAAATACAAGAGTTGAAAAGTGATATGGGGGGAGAGGAGAAAAAGACTTAATCTCTGTTGAAATGCTGAGTAGGAAAAGCCAGATTAGATGGGGTTAGGAGCTGTGTGTGGGGGAAGGTCTCCAAGGTAGCAGAAGGAAATTAGATCCACAGCATAGGAGCAAAAATTATTGGCCTGGGACTTGAAGAAGATTACTTCCTCCACTGATATATATAAGGGAATCAGGTAAGAATCAGGTGTGATGCAGTAGAGTTGGACAGGCTTCTAACTGCTTTGTAAGGTAGGTAGCAAGGTTGTTCAGCCTAATGGGTTGGAGACTAGGTAAGACTGGCAAAGGTTTGAAATAATTATTGGGGATATAGAAGGCTATGCTGTGGACTTGGTGGAAGGTTACAGGTCATCTTTGAAGGACTTGAGAGATTGAAAATCATAGGTCTTTAATCTCTATATGATTTTCTGTAGTAACTTTGAACCCAGATAATAACATTATGATAAAAATAATTTCAGATTGATGTACTAATAAGTAAGAATCATATGTGATGACCATGTATGAGGCACCCTCATAAAATTCCTTGTCATCTTCTGAAACAGGAAGATTATAGTGATTAAGCCATAGATCTTTTAGATTATACGTTGGTACATTTACTTCATAACTTCTTTACAGGAACACAGTCAGATGTCTTAGTGTTCAGAAATATTTCACCTTGGTTTCATTTATAAAGCATTGACTCCTTTGTACAAGAAATTTAGCCTGTTCATCACAAAACAATTTAATTACTACTCTGGGCTACTCAAGATGGTTTGTACATTAGTATTTAGATGAATTTTAGATAGTTGCAAGTCTGTAGTTAATATATAATATTTGGTACCAAAGTTTGATCAGCTTAAAATCAGTAAATATGTCAGTTTTGCAATTTTTTCCTTCTTCGTTTTGCTTATATTATCTTCCAAGATATCAAGGGTAATAATCTGCACTTTATGTGCTTTTCTTTTTATATGAGATATCACTCATACTTATTTTTCTGGCTTATTCACTGGTTGCTCTAGTTACCAGTGGGAAGTAGAAAAAGGAAGTATTTTCTCAAGAATGAATACACTACCCTATATCAGAATCACATTTTGATAAATTTAGAAATGATTGCAAATGAATTATGCTTTTCCAAAGAAAATTCTTCAAGACTTATGTAAATTTTTAATTAAAATCTAATGCAAATTTGCCTATTTAGAAAAAGTACAACTATAAAAAATAAATACAAAAGATCATATAAAGTTATGAATTTTTTCAGAAATAAAAAGTAGTGAATAAAAACGGTGCCTTTTATGCATTTTGCTGTGTATAATTTTAAAATGTTTTTATAATTATTCTTCTTATTTTTATGCATAAAATTTCCATTGTTGGCTGTCAGTGAACACTATTGCTTTTGTTAGCCTCAACATTATTCTTAGTGTATTTGACTGTACTCTATTCTGTGTGCATATATGTGAAGATGTATCTATACCTAACTTCTGTATTAAACAAAAGACATTTACTCATGCTGTTAAAACTTTCTGGCAGATTTTCAATAACCCTCCTTGCACCACTTCACAATAACTCACAAGCTGTAACTCTTCTGAATCCCACTTCCACAAACAATCTTTTTTAAGATATAATATGTTTATTATGGTATTTATATATTTCTAACCATTTAGCACATGTAAAACTGTGCTACCATTTTTATTATCTTCTTTAAAACATGTCACTGACAAAGTGCCTCAGCAAGAGAAGGAAGGGGATGGGATTAGGGAAGCATACAAACCTGTACAACATGTTACCGTGCTGAATACTGTAGGCAGTTTTAATATAATGTTAAGTATTTTTGTATCTAAATATAGAAGAACAGTAAAAATGCCATATAAAAGATTTTTTTTAATGGTACACCTATTTAGGCCCCTTACCATGAATGGAGCTTGCAGGACTGGATGTTGCTCTGGGTGAGTCAGTGAGTTAGTGGAGAGTGAATATGAAGGCCTAGGACAGGGTTGTTCCATCTTTTGGCTTCCCTGAGCCAAATCGGAAGAAGAATTATTGTCTTGGACCACACATAAAATACAGTAACGCTAAGAATAGCTGATGTGCAAAAAAAAAAAAAAAAAAAAAAATCACAGAAAAATCTCAATGTTTTAAGAAAGTTTACGAATTTGTGTTGAGCTGCATTCAAAGGTGTCCTGGGCCACATGCAGGCCTCAGGTTGGACACACTTGGCCCAGTGCGTTAATGTACACTACTGTAATCTTTATAAACACCGTACACTTAGGCTACATTAAGTTAATTTAAAAATATTTGTTTCAATAATAAAATTAACCTTAGCTTACTGTAACATTTTTACATTATAAACCTTAAAAATTTTTTTAAATGTTTTTGACTTGTTTTGTTATAACACTTAGTTTAAAACACCAACACATTATACAGCTGTACAAAAATATTTTCTTCATATCCTTATTCTATAAACTTTTTTCTATTTTTAAATTTTTTCTAATTAAAAAATTTTTTTGCTGAAAACTAAGAGACAAACACATTAACCTAGGCCTGCACAGTCATGGTGATCAGTATCACTGTCTTCTGTTTCCACATCTTGTCCCATTGGAAGATCTTCATGGGCAATAATATTCATGGAGCTGTCATCTGTGATACCAATGCCTTTGTCTGGAATACTTCCTGAAGGACCTGCCTGACTTTTTTATTTATGTGAGTAGAAGGAGTACACACCATACTTCCTGAAGGACCAGCTAACTTATATATATATATGTAGAAGGAGTACACGCTAAAATAACGATTAAAAGTAAATACATAAACTGACAACAGTTGTTTATTATTATTGTCAAGTATTATAATAATTATATGTGCTATACTGTTCTAAGACCGGCAGCACAGTCAGTTTGTTTACACCAGCATCACCGTAAACATGTGAGTAATGAGTGATGCTACAGTGTCACAATGGCTACATCATTAAGCAGTAGGGCTTTTTTAGCTACATTATGGTGTATGGGACCACCATCATATATGTAGTTTGTCATTGACAAGAAAGTCATTATGCAGTGCATGACTGTATACATACGGTCCTCAACTTAATGATAGAGTTACAGCCTGTTAAACTCATTAGAAGTTGAAAATATTGTAAGTAAAAAATCCATTTAATATACCTAACATACCATACAATATAGGTTAGCCTGGCCTACCTTAAATGTGCTTAGAACACTTACATTAATCTACAGTTGGACAAAGCCAGCTAACACAAAATCTGTTTTATAATAAAGCATTGATTACTGTACTGAAAATGAAAAACAGAATCATTGTATGGATACTAGAAATATGGTTTCTGCTGAATGCTTATCACTTTCATACCATTATGAAGTCCAGAAATCTTAAGTTGCACCATAAGTTGGACTGTCTATATCAACTTTTTCCATTGTAGTAAGAATACTTAACATGAGCTCTGCCATCTTAATTTTTTTCTGTACTATATAGTATTGTTATATATAGGCATAATATTGTACAATAGACGTATTCATTTTGCGTAACTGAAACTTTGTACCCACTGAATATCATCAACTCCTTATTTCTTCCTTTTCCCAGCCCCTGGCAGTCACCATTTTACTCTTTGTTTCTATGACTGTGATTGTTTTAGATACCTCATAAGTGGAATCATGCAGTATTTGTCTTTCTGTGACTCATTTACTTCATTTAGCATAGTGACTTTCAGGTTCATCCATGTTGCTGCATATGGCAGGATTTTCTTTTTTCAGTCTGAGTAGTATTCCATTTTTCTTTATTCTTTCATCCATCAAAAGACATTAAGGTTATTTCCACATCTTGGCTATTGTGAATAATGCTGCAGTAAACATGATAGTGCATATATCTCTTCAGGACCCTGATTTTAATTCTTTTAGATATGTACCCAGAAGTAGGATTGCTGGATCATATGGTCATTCTATTTTTAATTTTTTGAGGCTAATTTTCCATGGCCAATGCACCGTGTTATATAGTCTACAAGAGTTCCAATTTCTCCACATCCTCACTAACAGTTACCTTTTGTTTTTTCAATAATAGCCATCCTAACATGTGTGAGGTGGTATCTCATTGTGGTTTTGATTTGCCTAATTAAGTGTTGTAACACCTTCAAGTTTTCAAAACAAGTATTAGAAAAGAACTGACTGCATATGTAAGATAGAGCTGTAATTGATTTTTTCCTTTATGTGTGATCTGTCGTGCCAGTACCTTTTATAGAATAGTCCATCTTTGCCTATTAGTTTGTAATGATGCTTTTGACATATGTCCTCATATATATGTGAGTCTGGCTCTTATTTCTTTGCACTGTTTTCATTGGTGTTTTTACTTCTCTCGATGCCAATATCACATTTTCTTAATTACAGCTTTGACACTTTGTAACCTTGGGCAGGTTAATTTCTGTGTGCATATGTACTCCTTCTGAAATTAAGATAATAGTACCTACTTCATTGGGTAAATGAAAATATATTAATGTGCTTAGAAGTATGCACATGGCTCAAGAGTAAAACTCAAGTATTAGTGATTTTGTTATTAAATCAAACTTAATAAAGTTAATAAACTTAATTAACTTAGTAAGTTAATAATAATTAAATTAATAATAAATTAAGCTTAATAAAGAGGCTTAGTAATGAGGAAACTGAGATTTCCATCTTTTCTTCCAAACTTTCTGGTGAAGTGGAGAGAGGGTTATGGAGGGATTCCCTGAAACAGTGACATTTAGGCAGACATATGGAAGATTATAGGTGTTAACTATGTGTCTTAGTCCCTTCAGGCTAGTATAACAAAGTACTAGTAAGTGGCTTAAAAACAGCAAATTTATTTGTCACTGTTCTGGAGGCTGGGAAATCCAAGATGGCTAGGTACTGGCAGGTTCTGTGTTTGGTGAGGACACAGCATACTTTCTGGTTCATAAATGGAACCTTCTAGCTGTAGTGGAAGGGATGAGGTGTCTCTCTGGGAGCCTCTTTTATAAAGGCATAAATTCCATTCATGAGAACTCTGCCCTTATGATCTAGTCACCTCCTAATACCCTATCCTCGGGGGTTAGAATTTTAACATTAATTCTGGGGGAGGAGACACACGCATTCAGACCATAGCTCTACATGTTTAAGAGAATAAGGGAATTTTCTAGGTAGAAGGGGTTATGAGGCAGAAAGTGGTGTGTCAAGGAACTGAAAGAAGCCTCTTGCAGCTGGATCTGGGCACAAAGAAAAATGGTACCTGCTGAGTCTAAAGGGGTAGCTAGGGTTAGATCATACAAGACCTTTTAGGCAATGTTAAGCATTTTAGACTTCATCCTACATAGTTATAACTATTTGTATTGGTTGATATCCTAATGACTTTAAGTCAATAAAAGAAACTCAAAAGCAAAAATTGGGCTTATCTGGACCCTAATAGTATATGAGGATTAAGAATACCGTTGAGAAGCCGGGCACGGTGGCTCACGCCTGTAATCCCAGCACTTTGGGAGGCCAAGGCGGGCAGATCATGAGGTCAGGAGATCAAGACCATACTGGCCAAAAACCCTGTCTCTACTAAAAAATGCAAAAAATTAGCCGGGCGTGGTGGTGGGCACCTGTAGTCCCAGCTATTCGGGAGGCTGAGGCAGGAGAATGGTGTGAACCCGGGAGGCGGAGCTGCAGTGAGCAGAGATCGCACCACTGCACTCCAGCCTGGACAACAGAGCGAGACTCCGTCTCAAAAATAAAAAAAAAAATACCTTTGAGAATATATAAATTCAGGTCTTTGTTCATTATTTGTAGTCTTTGTAATCTATTGATTCTGTTCTAGTATTTTTATCAGTTCTAATTGAACATTGGAATTTTGGCAGATTTCATAGATGTAGAAGTATAGTTTTTACAGTGCAACAGATCTATATAAATGTATTGAAATAAAATCTTTTCATTTATTTTTCTGTGTCATCTAATCTTACCTTTCTTAGTCTTCTTTCTTGTCTACGTCATCCAATCTTGTCTTTCTAATATATACCTAACAACACTATACATTATTTCTGGAATAGATTCTCCAATTTTTCTTTTTTTGTTTGCTTGTTGAGACAGAATCTTGCTCTATTGCCCAGGCTGGAGTGCAGTGGCATGCTCTCAGCTGACTGCAACCTCCACCTCCTGGATTCAAGCAATTCTTGTGCCTCAGCCTCCTGAGTAGCTGGGGTTACAAAAGCGTGCGCCACCACACTTGACTAATTTTTGTATTTTTAGTAGATATAGGATTTCAACATGTTGGCCAGGCTGGTCTCGAACTCCTGGCCTCAAGTGATCCAGCCGTCTTGGCCTACCACAGTGCTGGAATTACAGGCGTGAGCCACGACACCTGGCCAGATTCTCCTGTTTTTCTGCTTTCCTGGTGTTTCATTACCATAAAATTATATAGATAGCCCTGATAGAAATATGGTGCCCTTTTCCAGTTGAAGATAGTATTGAAAGCAATTAAATATCATCAAATGGGAAAGTCTCCTATCATAATAGTATCATTGTACAGAAAGAAGTCACTACAAGATCTAGGAAAGATAGTTGATACAGAAATGTATGACAATACGTGGATAGTTGATATAGAAATGTATGGCATTAGAAGGTTTACATACTTTTAGTACCATAGTCCCTTTTTGTCTGCAGAGGATAAGTTCCAAGACCCTCAGTGGATGCCTGAACCTGCAGATAGTACCAAACCTGATATACACTGCTTTTTCCTATACTTAGATGTAATAAAGTTTATAGGCCAGGCATAGTGGCTTGTGTTTGTAATCCCAGCACTTTGGGAGGCCAAAGTGCGAGGGCTGCTTGAGCCCAGGAGCTTGAAACTATCCTGGGCAACATAGTCATATATCATCTCTACAAAAAATAAACGAAATTAGCTGGTTTTGTGGCACATGCCTGTAGTCCCAGCTACTCAGGAGACTGAGGTGGGACGATCACTTGAGCCAGGGAGGTCGAGGCTACAGTGAGCTGTGATCGTGCCACTGTACTCCAGCCTGGGTGACAGAGCAAGACCCTGTCTCAAAAAAAAAAAAAAAAGTTATAAATTAGCCACAGGAAGATTAACAGCAACAATTAATAATAAAATAGGACAGTTATGACAATATCCTGTAAAAGTTATGTGGATGTGGTTTCTCAAAATATCTTACTGTACTCTGCTTACCCTTTTTGTAATAGTGTGAGATGATAAAATGCATATGTGATGAGATGACGTGAGGTAAATGACATAGGCATTATGATGTAAATGGAAGATTTCAGAAATAATTTATAGGTTTTAAATTACCTGTGTTCTGCGTAGCGTGATGAAATACTGTACCATTCCACCCAAACTGTCTTCAAGCTGTCTTGGTTATCAGGTCGACTGTTGCAGTATCACGATCCTTACGTTCAAGTATTCCTTATTTTATTTAATAATGACCCAAAATGCAAGAGTGGTGAGAGTACCACAGTTGACAGTTAACCCGCAGAAAGTGAAATTGCAGCTAAAAGGAGGCTACTGTATAACTGTAAAGGATTTATTAAGTACTTTGGGAGATAGAACTCCATATCTTACAAATGTCTAAGTAACTATAAGTAGAATTTCCACAAATTGTTTTTAATGTGTTTTCTAAATGATGTTTGTAACCGTAGTATTAATGTTATCTCAAGTACATATTCTATTTTTAATGCATGTGGCATTAGCTTTTTAAGAAAACTGACAGGAAATTTTGCATTTCCATTTTGAAGGGAAACGTCAGTAACTAAGAAAAATTAACTGAAGATCGGAATCTACCCTCCCAAATGATACTACACTCCCCAGTAGTTTTCATACAAGTAAATCATTAAGGGACAGATAACCCCTTACAAACTACTTTTATACATAGTAGAAGAGTAAAAGCTGTTCTAGGTTTGTTAGAAGAGTACAGGAGAAAAAGCTTGGCAAGTGCAGAAAATTTTCATCACCTTCAACACTTAGTCATGATAGTCTAAACAAATGTTGAATAGAAAGGAACTTCTCTAAGTTCATTAACAGTATCAAAAACCTACAACAAGCTAGTAAGCAGCATTTATCAAAAATCCACCTAGTGGTGAAACTTCAAATATTGTCATTAAAAAATCAAGACAAAAATGTTTGCTGTCTCTTCATCTATATTTTAGAAGCCCTAGCCAAGAAAAATAGACAATAGACAAGAACAATAGGAATACAATTAGAAAGAAACAATTAAACACATTATTTGCCACAACAATATGAGTTTTTACATAGAAAAATCTAAGGGAACCTACAACCAGGTAGAACTACTAAGAGTTCAGGATGCTGGTGGATATCAGATTAATCACTTTAAAAAATTAGGCTGAGCACAGTGGTTCATGCTTGTTATCCCAGCGCTTTGTGAGACTGAGGTGGGTGGGTCACTTGAGGCCAGGAGTTTGAGACCAGCCTGGCCAAAATGGCAAAACCCAGTCTTTACTAAAAATAGAAAAATTAGCTGGGCATGGCACAAGCTATAATCCCAGCTACTCAGGAGGCTGAGGCACGAGAATTGCTTGAACCCAGGAAGTGGAGGTTGCAGTAAGCCAAGATCGTGCCACCACACTCCAGCCTGGGCAATAGAGTGAGACCCTGTCTCTAAAAAACAAACAACAAATATTATTTCTATGCATCAGCTACAAGCAGTTATAGAATGTAATTAATTAGGAAAAAAAGGTAAAATTCACAGAGAAAAACTGAGGTTTCTAGGAATGAATTTAGCAAAACATGATTTTTATTGGGAAAACATATAAAATTCATTGAAAGACATTAACCTGAATAATGGAGAGATATGCCATGGCTGTGGATAAGAAGACTCACTTTGGTAAAGATGGCAGTGTCCCTCAATTTTGTAAGTTTAATGTACTTCCAATCAAAATCTTATTACACTTTTTTGTGGAACTTTGCAAAGAAAGCAAATCGAATGTCTGAGTATAAGTAAAATCATTGCTAGTCTAGTCAGTATTTATTTTAGAAAATAGGATTTTCTTAGGACTTAGTCCCTCAATTCTTTTCTCAAAAATCTTAATCTCCACAATGTGTGGGGGCTTTCCATTGCATAATCTTGACAGTGGGTTCAGAATACTGGTACACAGATAATTCTGCATATCTACTTTTAGGGAGTTAGACTCATGAATATTCTTTAAGAATTCTGAGGTTTTGTTAGGTTAGTGCCTTTCCTTTAGCTATTTTCAGACGTTAACTGTGGGTTTTTATTCTTATAGTGTTATATATGGTAATCATAGAAAGAAACACTAGAATGGATAATCTTCTAAAAAACTTCCTTACCTGTAGTATTGCACACTTGAGCTTTAAATCTCTCATTAACCTTTGTCTTTACTGTTGATTCTGCTTGTGATTGAACCTGGTTAAATGTGGGGAAAATGTTTCCAGAAAAGAATTTAAAATCATGAACCAATGACAAAGCAGTATTTTATAGGAGGCATACTGTAGTCAGAATAAATTTTTGCAATGTTTTAGATATATATTTTTTTTAATGCTTTCTATCCTAGTGAACACTTGTTTTACTTTTTCTGTCATTGGTCATCTGATGAGAAGCTAGTTCTAGGTAGCTGAAAAATAAGATGAATATAGTTTCAGTAATGTTTACAGTGTTAGCTCTATCACACTTTTGAAATCATTCAGAAACCAATCCTGCTTGCCCCTACTATAGGATTAACAGTCAGAGATAGTATTGTTGTTGTTAACTTCCGTTGGTAAAGAAGCTTAATTAACGTTTTAAGACTGATTATACTTTCTATTAATATTTTTATAGATTTAAGGAGTACAAATGCAGTTTTGTTACATGGATGAACTGCATAATGGTGAAGTATGATCTTTTAATGTAGCCATCAGCTGAATAGTGTATATTATACTCATTTAATAATTTATCATCCCTCACCCGCCTCCCACCCTTCTGAGTCTCCAATGTCTTTTATTTCACTCTCTGTCCGTGTGTATACATGGTTTAGCTACTACTTATAAGTGATAACATGCAGTATTTGACTTTGTATTTCTGAATTATTACCCCTAAGATAATGGCCTCTAATTCCATCCATGTTGCTGCAAAAATATGCCTTCGTTCTTTTTTATGGCTGAGTAGTATTCCACGATGTGTGTATGTGTGTGCGTGCCACATTGTCTTTATCCAGTCATCCATTCATGGACACTTAAAGTGTTTCCTAAGATAATGGCCTCCACTTCTATCCATGGTGCTGCCAAAAAAACATGGTTTTATTCTTTTTTTATGGCTGAATAATATTCCATGGTGTGTGTGTGTGTATCCATATGTGCCACATTGCCTTTATCCAATCATCCACTGATGGACACTTAGGTTGTTTCCATATCTTTGCTATTTTGAATAGTCCTGTGGTAAACATACAAGTGCACGTGTCTTTTTGATAGAATTATTTCATTTCTTTTGAGTATATGCCCAGTAGTGTAATTACTACATCTAGTGGTAGTTCTATTTTTAGTTTTTTGAGAAATCTCCATACTGTTTTCCATACTGTTTTCCGTAAAGGTTGTACTAATTTCCATTCCCACCATGCCTTTTCCTCTGCATCCTTGCCAACATCTGTTATCTTTTGACCTTCTAATAATGGCCATTCTGACTGGTGCGAGATGCTTTTTCACTGTGGTTTTACTTGCATTTATCTGATAATTAATGATGTGAAAATTTTTTTCGTATGTTAGTTGACCATTTATATGTGTTAGTTTGAAATTTTTCTGTTTAGAGTAAACACAATCTACAGAATGGGAGGAAATATTTTCAAACTATACATACAACACAAGACCAATACCTGTGGACTCTGTAAGGAACTTAATAAGAAAAAAACCAACCCTATTAAAAAATGGACAAAGGACATGAACAGAATTCTCCAAAGAATACATACAGCCAGCAAACATATGAAACAATGCACAAAATCACTAATAATCAGAGAAATACAAATCAAAACCACAGTGAGGTACCATCTCATACCAGTCAGAATGGCTGTTATTAAAAAGTTAAATAACAGATTTTAGCAAGATTGCAGAGAAAAGGGAATGCTTAATATGTTATTGGTGAGAATGCAAATTAGTTCAGCCCCTGTGGAAAGCAGTTTGGAGATTTCTCAAAGAACTAAAAATAGAAATACCATACGCTCAGCCGTCCCATTACTAGAAAATAAATCATTCTGCCAAAAAGACACCTGCCAAAAGTATCACAGTACTATTCACAATAGTAAAGACGTGGAATCAACCCGGGTGCCCATTATTGATGGGTTGGATAAAGAAAATGTGATACATGGCCAGGTGTGGTGGTGCATTCCTGTAATCCCAGCAGTTTGGGAGGCCGAGGCGGCAGATCACTTGAGGTCGGGAGTTCGAGACCAGCCTGACCAACATGGTAAAACCTGTCTCTACTAAAAATACAAAATTAGCCAGGCGTGGTGGTGCATCCCTGTAATCCAAGCTATTCGGGAGGCTGAGGCAGGAGAATTGCTTGAACCCGGGAGGCGGAAGTTGCAGTGAGCTGAGATCGCACCATTGCACTCCAGCCTGGGCAACAAGAGCGAAACTCTGTCTCAAAAAAAAAGAAAATGTGATACATTCACACCATGGAATACTGTGCAGCTGTCAAAAAGAATGAAATTATATCCTTTACAACAACATGGATGCAGCTAGAGGCCATTATTCTAAGCAAATTAACACAGATACAGAAGACCAAATACTGTGTGTTCCCACTTATAAGTAGGAGCTAAACATTGGGTATACATGAACACAAATTGGGAATAGACACTGGGGATTCCAAAAGAGAGGAGGGAGAGAGGGGAGTAGGGGTTAAAACCAACCTATCGATTACGTATTTGCTACTGGGCGACAGGATCATTAGAAGCCGAAACCTCAGCATCATGCAGTATACCCATGTAACAAACCTGTATTTGTACCCCCTGAATCTAATATTAAAAATAAAATTTAAAATATTTTTAAATGAATTTTTGATATAAAAATAACTTTAAAAAATCTGTGTTCTTTGCCCACTTTTAAATGTGTTTTTTTTGTTGCCGTCGTTGTCATTGAGTAGTTTGAGTTCCTTGTAAATTCTGAATATTAGTCCTTTGTTGGAGGCATAGATTACAGATATTTTCTCCCATTGTTAGGTTGTCTGTTCACTCTCAATTATTTCTTTTGCTGTACACAAGTTTTTCAGTTAAACTGAGTCACTTTTGTCTATTTTTGTTTTTTGTTGGATTTGTTTTGAGATGTTAGTCATAAATTCTTTTGTGCAGGCCAGTGTACAGAGAGTTTCTCCTAGGTTTTGTTTGTTTGTTTTTGTTTTTTTAGGACTTTTATAAACGTTTCAAGATCTTGAATACACCTTGCGTTAATTTTTGTTGTTGTTTTTCTACCTTGAGTTAAGTATTTTTTATAGTGAGAGGTAGGGGTCCAGTTTCATTCTTCTTCATGTGGCAATCCAGTTTTCCCGGCACCATTTATTGAATAGGGTCTCCTTTTCCAGTGAATGTTTTTGTCAGCTTCTTTGAAGATCAGTTGGCTATAGGTATGTGGCTTTATTTCTGGGCTCTCTGTTCTGTTCCATTGATCTGTGCATCTATTTTTGTACCAGTACCATGCTGCTTTGGTTACTATAACCTTGCAGTGTAATTTGAAGTTGAGTAATTTGATGCCTCCAGCTTTGTTCTTTTTGCTTAGGATTGTTTTGTCTATTGAGATTTTTTTTTATTTCATATGAGTTTTAGAATTGTTTTTTCTAATTCAGTGAAACATGATGTTGGTATTTTGATAGAAATTACATTGAATCTGTAGATTGCTTTGGGCAAGGGGAGTATGAGTTATTTTAACATTATTGATTCTTCTGATACATCGGCATGGGTTGTTATTCCACTTATTTGTGTCATCTGCAGTATCTTTCATCAGTGTTTTGTAGTTTTCCTTATAGAGGTCTTTCACCTCCTTGATTAGATGTATTCCTTGGTATTTTACTTTTTTTTTTTTTTTTGGTAGCTTTGGTAAATGAAACTGACTTTGATTTGGTTCTCAGCTTGATTGTTAGTAGTGTATAAAATTGCTTCTGGTTTTTGTAAGTTGATTTTGTATGCTGAAACTTTACTAGTTTGTTTCTCAAAGAAGTCTTCGTGGAATCTTTAGGGTTGTCTAGGTATAAGATGATATTGTCAGCAAACAGATAACTTGACTTCCTCTTTTCCAACTTGGATGACTTACTTCTCTTTCCTGTTTTCTGGCTGTGACTTTTAGTACTATGTTGAATTGGAGTGTGTAAGTGGGCATTTTTGTCTTGTTCCCATTTTTAGTGGGAATGCTTTCAACTTTTCTCCATTTGTATGATATTGGTTATAGTTTCATTGTATGTGACTTTTATTATTTTGAGATACGTTCCTTCTGTGCCTAGTTTGTTGCTGGTATTTATCATGAGATGTTGAATTTTACCAGATGCTGTTTTTGCATCTATTGAGATTATTATACGGTTTTTTTTAATTTTGTTGATGGTGAGTTGCATTTATTGATTTGCATATGTTGAACTTTCCTCACATGCCTGGAGTAAAATCCCCATGATCATGGGGTATTATCTTTTTGAACACTGTTGTGTTCAATTTGCTAATATTTCGTTGGGGAATTTTGCGTCTATATTCATCAGGAGATATTGGTCTGTAGTTTTCTTTATTTGTTGAGTCCTTGTTTGACTTTGGTATCAGGGTGACACTGGCCTTGTAGAATTAGAAAGGGAAAATTCCCTCTACTATTTTGGAGCAGTTTCAGTGGGATTGGTACAAGTTCTTTTTATGTCTGGTAGTATTCAGCTCTGAATCTGTCCTGTCCTGAGCTTGTTGTTGTTGTTGTTGTTGTTGCTGTTGTTGTGAGACTTTCATCTTACTAATTTAATCTTAGTACTCATTATTGGTCTGTTCAGGGTTTCCAGTTCTTTCTGGTTCAACACAATCGGGAGGTTGTATGTTTCCAGGAGTTTACCCACTTCCTCTAGGCTTTCTAGTTTGTGTATGTAGAGATGCTCATAGTAGTCTCTGATGACCTTTTGTATTTCTGCAGTATCAGTTATAATCTGTTCTTTTTTATTTCTGATTGTGTTTATTTGAATCTTCTTTCTTCTTGGTTAGTCTACCTAGCAGTCTGTTTTCTCTTTTCAAATAACTTTTCATTTCATTGATCTTTTTGTGCTGTATTTTTTATCTCAGTGTCACTTACTTTTCCTCTGATCTTTGTCTTTTCTTCTGTCAACTTTGGGTTTAGTTCTTGTTTTTCTGTTTCATTGGGTATGACATTCGGTTGTTGATTTGTGTGGTTTTTTTGTTGTTTTGTTTTGTTTTTTAGACAATATAAACTTTCCTCTTAGCACTGCTTTTGCTGTATCCCAGAGGTTTGGTATGTTGTATTTCCTTTTTCATTCATTTAAACATTTTTTAAAATTTTCATCTTAATTTTGTTGTTGACCCAAAGATCATTCAGGAACATGTTACTGAATTTCCATGTATTTGTATAGCTTCAAGAATTCCCCCTCGGGAATGATTTCTAGCTTTATTTCACTGTGTTTAAGAAGATATTTGATATTACTTCAATTTAAAAAAAATTTTTTAAGACTTGTTTTGTGGCATACCATATGGCCTATTTTGGAGAATGTTTCATGCATGATGAAAAGAATGTATATTCTGCTATTTGGGGGTAGAATGTTCTACAAATGTCTGCCAAAAAGATTTAGTTTAGAATCCAATTTAATTCTGGTGTTTCTTTGTTAGTTTTGTGTCCTGATGATCTGTCTAGTGCTGTCAGTGGAATATGGAAGTCCCCCACTACTATTGTATTGCTGTTTATATCTTTTCTTAGGTCTATTTTTATGAATCTGAGTTTTGGTCCTCTGGTGTTGGGTACATATATATTTAGGATTGTTATATCTTTCTATTGAATTGATCCCTTTATCATTATAATGACTTTGTATTTTTTTTACTGTTTCTGATTTAAAGTCAGTTTTATCTGATCTAAGTATAGCTACTCCTACTTGTTTTTGGTTTCCGTTTGCATGTAGTATCTTTTTGCACCCCTTTCTTTAGTCTGTAAGCTTCTTTACCGCTAAGGTGAGGTTTTATTGTGAGCAGCATAGTGTTGGATCTTGTTTTCTAAATTCATCCTGCCAATCTTTTAAGTAGAGCATTTAACCCATTTATGTTTGAGGTAAATATTGATATGTGAGGTTTTATTCCTGTAGTAATGTTAATTGTTATCACATTGCTTTGTAGTTTCGTTGGTGTAATTATTTTACAAGATCTGTGGATTTTTTACTTTATTACGTCTTTATGATGGCAAGTATTGACCCTTCATTTCCAGGTTTGACCTCCCTTGATCATTTTTGTAGAGCCAGTCTAGTGGTGACAGATTCCCTCAATGATTGTTTTTCTAGGAAAGACTTTATATCTCCTTTATTCCTAAAGCTTTTTCTAGCAGGATACAAATTTTCAGGTTGACAGTTGTTGTTTTTTTTCTTTAAGCCCGTTTTGAAAATGGAATCCCAGTCTCTTCTGACTTGTAAGTCATCTGCCAGGAAGTCTGCTGTTAGTCCGGTGGAGTTTCCTTTGTAGGTGACCAAATGCTTTTCTCTTATTGAGACCTGACACAGTCTGATGACTGTATGTCATGGTGAGGCCCTTCTTGTAATGTATCTTTCTGGATTTCATTGAGCCTCTTATTCTGGATGTCTAGATCACTTGCTGGACAAGAGAAGTTGGTTTTCCAAACTTTTTGCTTTCTTTTTTTTCTTTCTCAAGAATACCTAAAATTCCTAGGTCCAGACGTTTTAAGTCTCCTACTTCTTGAAGCCTTTGTTCATCTTTAGCATTCTCTTTTCTTTCTTCAAAAGACCTGTCTTTATGTTTTGAGATTGTTTCGTCTCCTTGATCTAGTGTATTGTTGAAGCATTCATCTGTAGGATTTTGTAAATCCTTCAGTGAATTTTTTATCTCCAAAAGATTTCATTTATATCCTTAATTGATTTTCTGTTTCTTTGTGTTGGTTTTTCACATTTTCTGTGAATCTCATTGAGCTTCCCTAAAAATCAATATTGTGAATTATTTAACATTTCAGTAATGTTGAATAGGATTTATTACTAGAGAGTTAGTGTGATCCTTTGAGAGTATTGTAACACCCTCTTTTTTCAAACTTCCAGAATTATTATACTGGTTCTTTCTCATCTGGAAAAACTCATTTCTCAGTTTGAACTAATTTTTGTATGGGTGAGACTCTTTTCCCTTGAGGATGTGACTATAATGTATGTTGAATAGGGTCATTTGGCTTTGCTTCTGGGTGCTTTTAGTGGCAAAGACTCTGTATGAATTTCCTGGTTTTAGATAGCCTTTGTTTGGTGGCTTTCTCAAATGTCAGGTGTGATAGTGGTATACTTGGCATGTGAGCAGGCTCACAGCCTCCTGTAGAGCCAGAGTAGCAGAGGTCTCAAGAAGCTTATCTTGTTCCCAAGTTGTGTGCATTTATGGTAGCAGATTTGTATTGGGTTGTGCAGTTCATCCTCCAGGCCAGTAGTAGCATTTGTATGAGTCAGCTTCAGTGGTAACAGTGGGGTTTACGCTTGACCTTTGTTTGCCAGGGAAAGCTCAGATATTCTGATGACTGGCAGAAGCGCCAGCCCTGACGAGGGTGGCAGGGGAGAGGGGAGTCATCGGGCCACTGGTAAAATGCACCGAGGTCTCTTGTGGAGGGAGGTGGGGGGTGTGGGCCAGGGTGACGAGCTGTCTTAGCACCCTGGCCTCAGCACGCAGGAATGTGCTGTTTCCCTCTCACATTTCTGTTCTGGTGCTCAGGTTGTTCAGTTCTCTTAGACACTGCTGTTTATTTCCAGGCTGCAATGTAGCCTAGAACTGAAGGAGATGCTTGCCCCATGGCTTGACACTACACTTCTGTGCTGTCTGGAAATGGGTGCCATGCAGACTCTGCTCCCCGTGGCAGGACCCCTGAAACTCTATGCAGAGAGTGGGAGAGGACCTACCCTTCTCATGAACCTGGGCCCAGAGGCCACTGCCAGTGGAGCTGCAGTTGCCCCTCACAGCTTCACATAGCCTGCCCTCTGGTTTCTTGTGCCAGCTTCCTATGGGAGCAGCAGTGACTGTGTCTGCAACAGTGGGTGGAGGGGGAGAAGTCCCCTTCTTTATGTTTGGGCTCAAGCACAGAGGCCACTTGGCCAATGGTACGGGACCTTACTCCTCACTTGCAGTGCTGAGCAGAGTTTGTGTCTCTGTGTCTCTGCCAGGAGAAGGCATTCACTTGCAACCCCAAGCAGGGAGCTCTTGGGGGGCTCTGGAAAATGCATGTTTTGGTTTCCTTTGTCCCAGGGGCTGTCCCTTTGGTGCACTGCACTTTTCCTTCCCTTAAAAGTAGCACTCCTTGAGGGATTGATTATTGGGAACCTTGCAGCACCCCTGGGTCTAACTAGCACTGTGCCACTGCTGCCCGCTGAGTGGGTGCTGGGGAATGTCAGCAAGAGCTCCCACGATGTGGAAGCACAAGGGCTGAGGTTCCCTGGGCAAGATGAAGTCCCCTGATGGATGTGCTCTGACAGTGATGCCTTGCCACAGACACTCGAGTCTAGAGGGGTGGGAAGGTGAGCAACCCAGAGTGAACTTGCAGTCTGGTGTAATACCCTCAAGAAATCCCTACCCTTACCACTGTCTGGGTTTGTGAGAGCGGAGGAGCTCTCCCATAGATCGCATACTAGCAGTCCGCCACAGGAATGAAGGATCCCAAACACTCTCGCTTACCCTTTCCATGCAACACCAAGTCCCTTAGGGCTCCCAGCAACTCTTTTTTGGCCTCTCACTTCCTTCTTTTTCTATGTCTAAATTTTTTCCTGTGATTTTTGTGTACTAGTATTCTTCTCTCTTTGATATTCTGTTAGAGCTGTGATTATGTGTTTGTAATTTTGGTTCCTTTTTCTTTTTTGAGACCGAGTCTCACTCTTTCACCCAGGCTGGAATGCAGTAGTACGATCTCGGCTCACTGCAACCTCTGCCTCCCAGGTGCAAGCAGTTTTCCTGCCTCAGCCTCCTGAGTAGCTGGGATTACAGGCGCCTGCCACCATGCCTGGCTAATTTTTGTATTTTAGGTAGAGACAGGATTTCACCATGTTGGCCAGGCTGATCTTGAACTCCTGACCTCAACTGATCCACCCGCGTCTGCCTTCCAACATGCTGGGATTGCAGGCGTGAACCACCGCACCTGGCCGTAATTTTGGTTCTTTTTTCTGAAGGGAACTGGAACTCGATGTCTCTAGTCAGCCATCTTGAACCTCTCTCTGATTATAATTATTATAATTAACCTTGCAACCCTTGATAACTGGTTTCCTTTACCTCCAAAACACATAATAAAGTACATAAAATTATTTTCAAGTTTCTTGTAAAAGAACCATTTTTTCTGTTTACCATTTTGCATTTTTAAATTTATTTTGATAGATTCTTATGATTATTTGCATATTTATTTAATTGAGAAGCATTTTCTTGAATACTTATATTTGTATTTTTATTTTAATATTTGTCATCAAGTAGTATATGTTTATAGAAAAATAGGAATAATACTTTATACGAATGAAGTCTTGTCTTTCTAATACTAAGTGGCATTACAGTTATTTTCAATAATCCTTTGAAGTAGATATGTCTTTTAATACAAAAGGAAATATCAAAAATTGATGGCTCTTCTACTGTTGCTATATTTTCAGGTGTTTTCCTTAACCAATTTCTTTTATTTTCTAGGTACCTAGTCGATAGTCGCTGGTTCAAACAGTGGAAAAAATATGTTGGCTTTGACAGTTGGGACAAATACCAGATGGGAGATCAAAATGTGTATCCTGGACCCATTGATAACTCTGGACTTCTCAAAGGTCATTATTTTCTTCCTTCAGTCAAGTTGTAAATGTGTTAAATTTCATTATGTAACTATCAGTTGAGTATGGAAAATGTTAGTGTAAATAAGTTGATAAATTAGAAATATCTTTGCATTACAGATTTGACCTAATGAACTTATTATTCTAATTCATTATTTAAAATTTTGTAATTATTAATCTGTATGACAAGTTTGTTTTTCATTTATGATGTAATAACTTTATTGTTTAAACTCTTAAATGAAGAATGTGATTTCTTCATTTAAAGATTTCATTATTAAGTAATCATTATTTTATGATTATTTAGTATTAAGTAATAAGACTGTTATTAAATAATAATTAAAGACTGATTATTTTGAGAAATGCTATGTCACATACTGTTTTTCCTAGAGGATATGTGACATTTTTTAAAATTTGAGGAATAATCATATATGCTTACATTCTTAAATTTTTGCATTAGCTTTCTACAGCGCTCACTACTTGCCAGTCCACTTCTATATACCTGTTACTATGGGTAAAGGGGACAAACCATAAGTGTCAGAACTTCCATTTCTAACAGTGGTTCTCAAAACACTGGGTATCAGGCAGCGGAAAACAGTGATCCTTGAGAGATGGGAAACAAAATAGGTAAGCCCTCCGACTGCCTTCAGTTTACTGCATTGAAAGAGTTTCCAAGACACAACATGGGAAGATGAAACCCATGCAGACCCTTGCGTTCTCCCTTAGTTGAGGAAACAGAGTTTGCAGTCCGGGAAAACCAAGCCTACAAGAATCCAGGAAAATACCAGAAAGTAGTGAGTAGCTCAGAGAGAGAGACCGAGACCCTCCATAGGGTTACTCTTAAGTCTTCAACTATTAATCAGCACTTTGCATGTGAGAAAACTTTCCAAGGCCAGACAAGGTACCACTGAAAAGAAGGAACAATCATCGAGGCTAATATAGGATTGAGAACCATTTGTGTTCTCAGCAGCCAGAGTGGAAAAGCACATAATTTACGGAATAGACTTCTGAGAACAGTTTTACTTATATAATAGGGTGAAATTAATTTTCCTGCTCTGCTAGCCGGAAAGCATCAAACTATTTCCAATTAACTTAACTGCATTTCAGAATAAAACTTGAGTATTTATAAGAATACAAAAATACCCAGCATACAAAAATGTAAAATTTATAATGGCTTGGATCTGACCAAATATTACCTGGCATGTGAAGAAGCAGGAAAATATGATCAATAATGACAAGCAGTGTCAATCTTAAAAACAAATCTCCCCCACAAGACATGGAAAAAATTAATAAAGAACAGATGAGACAAATACAAAATTAAAAGTTGCTAGATTGAAACCCAGCTCTGTGAATAATCACATTAAATGTAAACACCTCAACTAAAGGTGGTGGTGAGATTAGATTAAAAAGTTAAGAACCAGCTATCAACTGCCTACAAGAAACTCACTTTAAATGTAAGGACACAGATAGATTAAAGGAAAGATATGGAAAAAGATAAAAGGAAAGATATGTGGTAAGCAAGACTAATCCCCAGTGATCCTCACTCTTATGTAATACTCTCCCCTTTGAGTGTAGGTGAAACTTGTAAACAGGATGAAGACATCACTCCTATGATTATGTTATGTGGCCAAAGGAGACTATCCTGGTGAACGTAATCTAATCACACATACCCTTTAAAAACAGAGAGTTTCTCTGGCTGGTGGTAAAAGAATTCAGAGATGCATGAAAGAGAGTCAACATGTCATTGCTGGTTTGAAGTTGGAAGGAATCCTGTGAGATGCAAGGCAGGCAGCATCTAGGAACAGAGAGAGGCCTCAGGTTGACAGCCAGCTTGGAAACCGGAACCTCAGACTCACAACCATGAGTAACTGAATTCTGCCAACAACCTGAATGGGCTTAGAAGCAGATTCTCCCTCAGACCTTCAGATAAGAGCCCAGTAGGGGTGATATCTTGACTTCGGCCTTGTAAAACCCTAAGCACAAATCCATTTGGGCCCTCCTGAACTACTGACCCACAGAACTGTGAACTAATAAATCGGTGATGTTTAAGCCGCTATGGTAATTCATTATGCAACAGTGGAAAACTAATACACATGCTAACACTATTTTTTAAAAAGTCAGAGACATTAAGTTTCAGAATAAAGAAAATTATCAGGGATAGGTCACTTTATAATGACCAGTGGGGTGGGATAGTTCATCAAGAGAATATAGTAATCCTAAATATATACCTACCTAATAACATAACTTGAAAATATGTGAAGAAGAGTGATGTCAGCAGGATGATAGGATAGAAAGTCCCAGCCCCCAACCCCCAACAGAAACACTGAAGTAACAATGGTCCAGACTATCTTTATGAGAAACCCAAGATCCAGTTAAGAATTTGCAGTACTCCAGATGAGCACAAAACTGAGAACAACAGTATTGAAATGGGTAAGAACAATTTTATTTTGCCCCCATCAGCCCCTCCTCCAAGGAGACTTAGCTTAGTCTCAAGAGAGATTGTCTCAGATCAGGACCTCTCCCTTGGGGGGAAAGAGACAGATCTTGTGTTTAATTTTCCAGGCCTTCAGTGTACTACCCAACAGGCCAGTTTTTTTTTTTTTTTTTTTT
>NW_012120376.1:1065798-1113985 GCF_000951035.1 Colobus angolensis palliatus | reverse complement strand
CATTGCCAAGACAATCCTAAGTCAAAAGGACAAAGCTGGAGGCGTCACGCTACCTGACTTCAAACTATACTACAAGGCTACAGTAACAGGCCAGTTTTTTAAAAAAAATTTTATCACTTTACACAGAGTGCTGATGGAACCAGCATAGTTCTGATGCCTGGGGGCAGTTAACAGAGGAAAAGGGGTAGGTGGTTGCTGCAGCTGGAAGGCTCTCAGAGATTGAGAGAAGGCTAAGAACCTGAGGCTTCTCTCCCAGGAAGTAAGGAGAGGAGTGGAGGCATCCTAACTGCCCATGCCTTTCAGTGTGCTGCCTGAGGGGCCAGTTTCTGTCATGCCTCATTGTACCAGAGAGCTGACATAGTTCAAATAACTGGGGAAAATTAAGAACAAAAGAAAAGGGATAGGCGGCTTGCTGCAGCTGCCACAACCCTGTAATATTGGGAGGAGGCATAGAACCTGAGACTTGTCTCCTAGGAAAGAGGAAAAGGAGTGGAGTGTACCTCCAGTGTTCCAGTCTTTCAGGGTACTGCTTGAAGGCCTGATTACTGTCTTACCTTAGCCAGTGTGCTAATGGAACTGGCAGAGTTTGGTGGGGGCAGATAGGAACAAAAGAAAAGGGGCAAGTGGCTTGCTGCACTCAGCACAGCTCTAGAAGATTTGAGAAGGCAGAGAACTCAAGGTTTCTTTACAAGGAAAAGGAAGACAAGTGGGATGTGCCTCTAATGTTCTGGTCTGTGGTATGACGTAGTAAGATACCATAAGGAGGAAGAGATTATGGGCTCCTGAAAAAAAAAAAAGAAAAAAGTCAATAAATCTTTCTAATTAGGAATCTGCATGCACAAGTACAGAAAAGACATATCCACAAAAAAAAGTTTGAGATGTTCTCAGAATCTCTAGCCAGCTGATGAGTGGAAGTGAAGCTATTTGGCTTTCAAAGCCAGTTCATAAAGACTGGGAGAGGTGGCTGTTTCTTCAGTTGCGCAAACACCTGTGCAAAGCTAGGAGAACTCAATCAGAGAAACAAGACACAAAGAAACAAAATCTCCAGAAACTGACCCTAAAGAAATAGAGATGAATTGCCTGACAGAGAATTCAAAATAATTGTCTTACAAAGCTCACTCAGTTACAAGAAAACATAGACAACTTAACAAAACCAGAAAAATAAAAATTCACAAAATATCAACAAGGAGCTAAAAATTATGAAGAACCGAACAAATTTTGGAATACAATAACTGAAAAATTCACTAGAAGTCTTCAACGGCAGACTTGATCAAGTAGAAAAATTGGCAAACTTGTAGACAGATCATTTGAAATTATCCAATTAAAGGAATAAAAATAATAAAAAACAGTAAAGGAAGTCCAAGTGACTTATGGGACACCATCAAATGAATTTGTGTGTATGGAAGTTCCAGAAGGAGGAAAGTGAGAGGGGCAGAAAGCATATTTAAAGACATACTGACTGAGGCCAGGCATAGTGGCTCACACCTGTAATCCCAGCACTGTGGGAGGCCAAGGTGGAGGGATCACATGAACACAGGAGTTCCAGATCAGCTTGGGCAACGTGGTGAAACCCTGTCTCTAGAAGAAATACAAAAAAATAATCCAGCTAGTTGTGGTGACTCACGCCTGCAATCCCAGCACTTTGGGAGGCCAAGGCGGGAGGATCACAAGGTCAAGAGATCGAGACCATCCTGGCCAACATGGTGAAACCCTATCTCTACTAAAAATACAAAAAAATTAGCTGGGTGTGGTGGCACGCACTTGTAGTCCCAGCTACTCAGGAGACTGAGGCAGTAGAATCACTTGAACCTGGGAGGCAGAGTTTCAGTGAGCTGAGATCGTGCCACTGCATTCCAGCCTGGCGACAGAGCAAGACTCCATCTCAAAAAATAAAATAAAATAATCTGTGGGTGGTGGCATACACCTGTAGTCCTAGTACTCGGGAGGCTGAGGTAGGTTGCTTCAGCCCGGGAGTCGGAAGTTGTAGTGAGCTGAGATCGCACCACTGCACTCCAGCATGGGTGACAGAGTAAGACCCTGTCTTGAAGAAAAAAAAAAAAGAATGAAATAATGACTGAAACTTCCGAAAACTGGGAAGAGAAATTGGGCATCTACATTCACGAAGCCCAAAGAATTGAACAACACTGTTAATCAACTTGACCTAATTGAATTTTGTAAAACATTCCTTGTATCCATTAGGAATCACACCCTATCCCTTCTCTGCTGCCACCCCCAGCTCTAGACAACTACTAATCTCCTTTGTCTCTGTGGATTTGCTTATTCTGGACATCTCATATAAATGGAATCATACAATATGTGTGGTTTTTTTGCTTTTTTATTTTTTTTATTTTTTGAGATAGAGTCTCACTCTGTTGCCCAGACGAGAATGCAGTGGTGCAATCTCAGCTCACTGCAACCTCTACATCCCAGGTTCTAGCGATTCTCCTACCTCAGCCTCCCAAGTAGCTGGGATTACAGGTGTGTGCCACCACACCTGGCTGATCTTTGTATTTTTAGTAGAAACAGGGTTTCACCATGTTGGCCGGGCTGGTCTTGAACCCCTGACCTCAGGTGATCCACCCACCTCGGTCCCCGAAAGTACTGGGATTACAGGTGTTAGCCACTGCGCCCAGCCCAATACATGTTTTTTTATGTTTGTCTTCTTTTACTTAGGACAGCACAATGTTTTCATGTTGTTGCATGAATCAGTACTTAATTTCTTTTTATGGATGAATGATTTCTACTTAATGGTAGCACACTTTGGACATTTGAGTTGTTTTCACTTTGTGGCTCTTGTGAGTATTGTTGCTACAAACATTCTCGTAAAAGTTTTTGGGTAGGTGTATTTTCCTTTCTAATGGGTAGATACCTAGACATGAAATTGTTGGGTCTTTTTAAACTTCATTGTTTTACTATTTTAGGAACTGTTAGACTGTTTTTCCAAAGTTGTTGCATCATTTTACATTGTTGCTGGTAGTGTGTGAGGATTTATTGCTCCACATTATTGCCAACACTTGTTCTTGTCTGTCCTTTTTATTATAGCCATCCAAGTAAGTGTCAAGTGGTATCTCATTGTGATTTTTGACTTGCATTTCCCTGGTGATTAATGATGATAAGTTCTTTGTTTTGTGCTTGTTATATATCTTTTTTAGTGAAATATCTATTCAGATCCTGTGCCCATTTTTAGTAGAGTTGTTTGTCTTTTTATTGTTGTATTTTCAGAGTTTGTTATTTATTTAGGATGCTAGACCCTTATCAAATGTATGATTTGCAAAAATTGTTTCTTATTTTGTGGCCTTTTTATTTTCTTGATGGTGACCTTTAAAGCACCTAAGTTTTTTAATTTTAAGTCCACTTTGCCTTTTTTTCCCTTTGTTGCTTGTGCTTTCGGTGTCAGAAAGCATTGCTGAAACCAAGGTTGCAAAGATTTGTATAACATTTATACTTACATTTTATTCTAAGAGTTTTATAGTTTTGGCTGTTACGTTTACACCATTGGTCTACTTTAAGTTGATTTTGTATATAGTGTACGGTAGTGGTGTAACTTCATCCTTTTGCATGTGGATATTGAGTTGTCCAGTAGGTTTTTTAATAGAAATGGATAAGCTGATCCAAAAATTCATGTGGAAATTCAAATGACAGAATGGCTGAAACAACTTTGAATTCTCAAATAAAATCATACACGTTAACACTATTTGATTTCAATCCTTATTTTAAAGCTATAATAATAAATATAGTTGATACTGACATAAAGACAAATACCTCAACTGACCAGAATAGAGAATCCGGAAATAGATCTTCACATATATAGTCATGTAAGTTTAGGAAAAGGTAAAAGAGGAATTCACTGGCAAAATGATAAGTCTTTTAAACAAATGCGGCTTGAGCATTTGGATATCTGTTTGCAAAAAACTGAACTTTGATCCATACATGGCACTGTATACAGTATTAATCCAAAATGGATTATAGACCTAAATGTAAAAACTAAACCTTTTAGGAAAAAATCTTTTTGATGTTGTATTAGCCAAAGTTTTCTTGGATATGGTTCAAAAGCAGGTTGATAAAAGAAAAAAGATGAGATTGTGTCTCATCAGTAATAAAAGCTTCTTTAAATGACACTGTTAAGAAAAAGAAAAGAGAAGCCACAGTGTGGGAGAAAATATTTACAATAATGTAGCTGATAAAAGACTTTTATGTAGAATATATAGTTTATACCACTCATTTTGAAGGAAACATAAAGCCCAAAGGAAAAAGTAGGCAAAAGATTTGAACACATAATTCACCAAAGAAGATATAGGTTTCAAAAAGCACGTGCAAAAATGCTCAACATAATTCATATTAGAGAAATGAAGATTAAAAACGCAATGAGAAAACTGATCCATACCAAGTGTTGGCAAGATTGTAGAGGAAGTAGAACTCTCATACACTGTTTCTGTCAATGTCATATCGTAAAACCACTTCAGAGAACAGTCTGGCAGTTTCTTAACAAGTTAGACATACATTTATTATAGAGCCCAGTCATTCCACTCCTAGATATTTACCCAAAATAAATGAAAGCATTTTATCCATATGACCAATTGTATACAAATGGTCACACAGTGTTATTTGTAATAGAAAAAGTTGTGAACAACTCAAATGCCCATCAACACCTGAATGGATAAACAAAATGTAGCATATCCATACAATGAATTCCCACTTAGCAATTAAAAGAAATTAAGATATATAAAAACATGGATATATCTCAAAATAATTACATGGCAAAAAAGAGGACATACTATTTTTATGTAAGACTCTAGAAATTGCAAATTTGTCCATAGTAACAGAAAGCAGGTACTGTTTTCATGTACAAGTCTAGAAAATGCAAAGTAGACTCTAGTTGCAAAACACGGAATAAGTAACATTCTCTTTATCCCTCAGGTTTTTTCCCGCTTCTTGATTTATATTGTTATATCTTACTGAATATAGTGTGTTCTTATTATTGAAATGCTACCAAGAACAATTTTGCTTTCCATATCTGTTAATTAAGACTTACTTAGGACAAGAAAAATATCCGTTAAGTTGGATATATAACTCAGTGAGATATTTCTGTTCCTCTTTCTGCATTTTAAAAATTCAGATGAACAGATAACAAATCTCAGGTTAGGACTGTGATTTAGGTATGGTTCCAGAAATTTCTTCTAGATCTGTGGCCTGTCTTGTACTAAATTTTTTTTAGTCTAACTAGATTTGAAAGTGGATTGTGAATTAGAACCACATCTGAAGAATTACCTACATTTTAGATCTTGGGAGAAATCCAGATTGTGGGCCTTCTGGAATAATGAAATGGTTCACAAGATGTCCGTTTGTGATTTCTGTCATGGTTCCTAGCTCATGTGTCGTGGCGTCGTTGTAAAAGGTTGTTGATTTGCTTCTGAATTTCCTACAAAGGTTGATGCTAGAATGAATATTGTTACCATGTGAAGGATCTCTGCTACTCAAAATATGTGGGAAACACTCTTTTGTCGAGTTTCTTGACTTAACAGTTACTCCATAGTATTTTTTAAAGAACCTAATAAAAGAATTATGTTCTTAAATGCTGCTTTTTGATTTATGGTACAAACTGAAAGATTTAAAGCAGTAGTTTATTTTGAAATAAGTATGGCAAGCTTGTCCAACCTGCAGCCCATGAGCTGCATGCGGCCCAGGATGGCTTTGAGTGCAGCCAAACACATTTTTGTAAACTTCCTTAAAACATTATGAGATTTTTGTTGTTGTTGTTGTTTAGCTCATCAGCTATTGTTAGTGTTACAATTCTTCCAGTATGGCCCAGGGAAGCCCAAAAATTGGACACCCCTGATGTAAGTGAGCTGAATCACTTTAGAGCTTAAAACTTGTTTTAAATACTTCTTAAATTAGCCTTCATGACTTTAATTTGTAATGTGTCCAACCAAAGTATGTAGAGTTAGGTACTCATTTCTTTTTATGTATTAAGTTTATTATTATTATTTTTTTTTTGCAGATGGTGATGCCCAGTCACTTAAGGAACATCTTATTGATGAATTGGATTACATACTGTTGCCAACTGAAGGTTGGAATAAACTTGTCAGCTGGTACACATTGATGGAAGGTCAAGAGCCAATAGCACGAAAGGTACATTTTAATAATGACTGAGTATAAATATTATTTTTCTTGATTAGTTCACGTTTTATTATTAATTCAATGAATTGTGAAGTCTTATCACTTATCTTAGAGAAAAAGCAAAATTACCATACACTGTGTTATAATAATGGCAAGTAACATGGTAAGAAGGTATACTTATGCTAGCCACTATTGTAAGTACGTATTATTGATTAATCCTCTATATATAGAGAGAAACTCTATAAGGTAAGTAGTAATATCCCCATTTTGCAAATAGGAAATGAGGATAAAAACTTAGGATCTAATTATTTTAGAAAGTCATATCAGGATACAGACTTTGGCAACTTGACTCTGTTTTCTGTGCTGCACTGTTTTTGATAAAACAATTGAAAACAATGAAGAAACTAAAAGTTGAAGCAATGTTTTTTGGAACATAAAAATTTTTTAAACTTGAAAATGTAGATTTTTTCCATATCCTTTAATATTTTAAAATTATAGTCTAGAAACATTGAGAATAACCAATTTTCTTTATTTTAGGGAACTAAAAAGCAGTAAGTAAGGGTGTTGCTATAGTAGAATACCAAATATTCGAGGTAAATGAGCGAACCTTACACATGTGTTTGATCATTTATTATGGGAGGGGTGGGAGGCTGAGAAGGGACCAAAATCTCTTGGCATAATTTTATATCTGGTTTGGGTCCCCCTGCACTCCCCCCATCCCCCACCGCATAGAAACAATTAAAAAATTGGATTAGGTAACATAAAGGTAAAAAAACCTCTAGTAGACCAAACTGTATTTGAATTTATTTGTAATTGGTGCTACAAAGTTGTCATATTAACAGTTTTTGTTTGTGTATCTATGGTTTTAGGTATATTAGAAGCTAACCTTGGATCTTATTTTCTGAACAGATCTTGAGTGTACCTTTTATTTATTTTTGTTTAGTTTTATTCCTTAGTTTCACTCAGCCATTTCTAAATTAGAATTTCTCTCTTGTAGGAATGCTAGCCTTATAGAGCTGTAAAATGATCAAGTTGCTTTATCTATAGTTGCTGGAGAATTGAGTGTTTTGATCAAAGGATAGCCTATTTAGCTGTAAAACTATCTAGAATTATTTCATTCCTAGGATAAAGGAAAAATTGTGTCCAAAATATCTTTAAATGTATTCAACTGTATTCCTTTAATCTTAACGATACACTTTTTTTTTCTTATAAATGTAGCACGTTATACACTAGCAGTCTTCAGTATGGTAAACAGATCAACTGCCAACTTCATTGCCGTTACTCTTTGAAGTATTCCTCACTGAGAGTTCTTGAAACCTCTGTGTAATAACAAAGTAAAATATAATAAAAAATTTCACACAAGTAGAAAGAAAAAACATTTGACAAATCTCTTAGGAGACCGCATACTTATTTTTAATAAGATAAATGAAATATATTCAACCTGTAAAATAGTTTGCAAATGTTCATATGCTACATTACATTGCCTGAAGTTGTTATTACAGATGCAATTTCCTACAACATTAAATCTGCAGTAAAATTTAATTAATTACACTTAAATTTGGGAATTTCATTTGCATTTTCACTGTGCCCCACATGACTGATGCAGGTGGAACTCAAAGAAGTACATAGAACAGCTTATAGTGTCTGAAGCCCAACTTTGAATATTACCCATCTCTGATTGCATTAAAGAATCTAGGATTGGTGATTCCCTTAGCTATAATGCAGAAACAAAGTTAAACATCTTCCTGTACCTCAAAGATCTCTAAAATGTGTAATTTATAGTGTCAACACTCAAAGAATGGACAAAAAGAAAGCAGGGATATAAGCAGAAAATACAACGGAATCAAAATCCAAGAGAAACAGCAGACAATAGAAACAGACCCATAAGAAACCCAGGTAATTGAGTTATTAGATTTTAGAATACTGGGCTTATTATGCTCAAAAAAAAAGAAGTAGGGCAAAACTATTAAAGAAGAAGCAAATAGAATTCTAAAACTAACAATATGAAAATTTTGTGGATTTAATGTTTAGGAAAAAAATTATTAGACCAAACAGAACTGAAGAGAAAATTTGTAAACTAAATGATTTGTCAGTAGAAAATACAGAGTCTAAAGCTTAGAGAGACAAAAGAATAGAAAATACAGAAAAAAGCTAAGGCATAAATGGAATGCGGTAAATAAGTTTAACATGCATACATGTAGTTGGAATCTTGGAGAGGAAAGAAAGAATGAGTAGAACTAATACTTACGGAGGTAATAGCTGAGAATTTTCCCAAGCTGAGAAAGGTGTCATGCTTTAGATTAAAGAAATGCTATGAATCTCAAACTGAAGTAATACAAACAAAACAGTACCCAGTACAAATGTTCAAAAGCAGAGGCAAAAAGATATTTCTAATAATAGCCAGAGAAAAAGACATATTATCTTCAAAATAAGGATAAGACAAAGGAATGATTTCTCAAGAGACACTGTGGAAGCCAGAAAACAATAGACTTTGATATGTTAAAAGAAAATAACTGCCAATATAGGATTCTGTGACTAAGAAAATAATCCTTCAGGGATGACGGTGAAAAAAGCGATTTTCAAATAAAAACTAATATAATTTGTTACCTGCAGACTTGTACTAAAGGCACTACAAAATAATCTTAAGAAAGGAAAGAAAATTATTCCAGTTGTAAGCTTGGAGATGCAGGAAAACAGTGTAGACTGACAAAATGTAAATGTTGTGAATAAATCTTAAGATGGACTGTTGAAAACATTGATAATAATTTTTATGGAGTTGAAAATGCATATAAAATTAAACTATGCAATAGTTTTAGCATGTACGTTAAGATAATATTCTCCACTATGTTCCCCAGTGATCCCCAACTCCTCATATCCATATTCTTGGGCACTCTTCTTCCATGTTGTACTGAGGTTGGTCTGTGTGGCCAATAGCATATAGCAGTACTCATGATACATCGCTTTCAAGATTAGGTTATAAAAAAACACTGCGGCTTACATCTTAGGTGCACACGCACTCTAGCTGTCTCTCTTTCTCATTTCTCACTCGGGGGAATTCAACTGCATATGGCGAGGACACTCAGGCAGCCTATGGAGAGGCCCACATGGTGAGGAACTGAGATCTCTGGCCAATAGAGAGGAACGGAGGCCTGCAACAACCATGTGAGTGACCTTGGAAGTGGATCCTTTAGTTCTAGTTCAGCTTTCAGATGATTGAAACCCAGCCATACCTTGAGAGCAACCTCATGAGAAACTCTACACCAAATCAACCCAGTTAAGCTGCTCCCAGATTCTTGACCCTCAGAAACATTGTGAGATAATGTTTGCTATGTTAAACTGGTAAATTTTGGGGTAATTTATTATGCAGCAATTGATAACTGATACTGATCTTGGTACCTGTAAATAGGTGCTGATATGAAAACTTGAAATGTGGTGTGGCTTTGGAGCTGACAGTGAATAGAAGTTGTCAGAACTTTAAGAGTATCAATGAAAGCTTAAAGGGCTTTAAACAAACTGTTAGTAGATTACTAGACTTTGAGATAGCTGCCAGTGAGAATTTAAAGTGAGGAAGGTCTTACTGGAAACGAGTAGAAAGTGGTCTTTGTTATACAGTGGCAGAGTAAGTTTAGCAGCATGTTGCCTGCAGTAAACTGAAAGGTTAAAGGTAGTATTTAATGAAATTAGAGGTCTGCAAAAGTGTTAAAAGTACTGCCTAGTTTCTTTTTGTGTTGCTTATAGTCAGATGTGAGAGAAGAGAAATACACTAAAGAAAGGATTGTTCAATAAAACAGAGCCAATATTTACTAGTTTTGAAGATTCATAGCCGCTCCAGATGGCAAACGATGCTGATTCTAAGAAGTGTTTCTGAGCAAAGATAAGACTCAAGAGTTCTCGGAAAAAAGTGTGATCTAATCTTGCAGCCAAGGGTGTGACTGTAAGTTACCTCAGAAAAGTCAAAGGTCATGCCTCACAGTACTATTCAGACAAAAGGCCCTATAAAGCATTTAAGGGTTAACTTAGAGGTTGTCCTGTCATTAGTAATATTAATTAATAATATTAAGGATGTCTTCTCAATATATGGCTTCTAAGAACAGGAGGGCTTCAAGAAGCTTATGGGCAACACCTTAGCTTTCTCAGCATAAAGCCAAAGTAGAGAGGACTTATCCTAGAGAATATTTGTGGATATGGCTTTTGTCTAATGGAAAGAACTCCAGTAAGATCCGGTGGAAACCTACATTGTTTTCGAATTACCTCACAGAACCACTGCCATTTTCGACTGCTGAGACAGTATTAAATGAAAGAGGCCTTTGACCTCCCAGACCCAATAAGTTGGAATCAGGCTGAAAATTTACTTAACTTCAAGCATGTGCTAATGCATGAAAAAAGGATGACTCAGAGAACAGAACCAAATGTTAGAATAATTTTCAGGCAAGGGTAGAACTGAGTTCCAGTCAAGGAATTTCTAGTATTTGTCCAGGTAGATTTCATAATAGCTATGGACCATTGATTCCTTTGTACCTCCTATTTCTCCTCTTATAAAACAGGAACATTTAAAAGGCTATGTTCTGTGTGCTTCATCGTTTTATTTTGGGTGTATGGGGGACAGAAAACTTGTCTCTTAGTTCACAGGCCTATAGATCAAGAGACACTGCCGTAGTCCCCCCTTATCTATGGTTTTGCTTTCCGCGATTTCAGTTACCTGCAGGCAACCATGGTCCAAAAATATTAAGTGGGAAATTCTGGAGATAAACAATTCATGAGTTTTAAATTGCGCACCATTCTGAGTAACATGATGCTACCCCATTCCATGTCCTCCGCATGGACACTGTACACTACTTTCCCATTTGTCACTTAGTAGCCATCTTGGCTATCAATTTACTGTCACAGTGGTTTGTCGAAGGGCATTAGTAGCATAATGCAGCGTTACAATGTACGTCATTCACTTCATCTCTTCTCGTCAGGTAGACATTTTATTATCTCATCATTACAAGAAAAGGATGAATACAGTATGATAAGCTACTTTGAGAAACCACATACACATCACCTTTATTATAGTATATTGTTCTAATTGTTCTATATTATTATTAGCTATTGTTAGTCTCTTACTGTACATAATTAATAAATTAAACTTTGTCATAGGTATGTATGTTTGTAAAGGAAGAAACATAGTGAATATAGGGATTAGTGTGCTATTTGTGGTTTCAGGCATCCACTAGGGGTCTCAAAATATATGTCTTCAAAGGCTTATAGAAAATTTATAATTTGTCAATTATAGATGACAAATTTCTGAACTCCAAGTTGCTCAAATGAATTGAGACTAGTCGGGGCCTTTGGAAGAGGTAAGTGTATTTTGTGTTTTGGGGGAAGGAACTGTGTGAATCATTAGGGGCCAGGGGGTAGACTGTGGTACCCAGCCTCAAAGATGCTCCCCAGTGATTGTGACCTCCAGAATCCATACTCTTATGTAATTCTTTCCCACAGTTGGTCTGTGCAGTCAGTAGCATATGGCAGAAGTGGTGGTATGTCACTTTTGAGATTAGTCCTTAATGGATACCGATACTTCTATTGGGAGTGCACATACGTGTGCTATACCCCTCATCCCCTCCCCTCGGATCACTCACTCTGGGCAAAGCCATAACTTTGCCCTTAACTTACCGTATAGAGAGACTCACATAATGAGGAACAGAGGCTGCCAACAGCTACATGTGTGAGCTTGTAATTAAGATTTGAACAACATGATTAACCACCATAACCTAATTGACATATTCATTGTACTTAGTCGTTGCAGAATACACATTACTATTAAGTGGAAATTTTAAGCAAAATTGACCATATTCTGGGTTATCAAAATTCCAGTAAACTTCAAATGATAGAAATCGTTCACTGTATTTTCTGGCATTAGTGGGATTAAGCTAGAATCAGTAACAAAAACATAACTTGATTATCCCCCAACTACCTAGCAATGGAAAAATATACCTTTAAGTAATCCTTGAGACAAAGAGAAGAATGAAAATTAGACATACTTTAAACTGAATGATAATGAAAATACAACTTGAAAGAATGGCTGAAGTCATTCTCAGAAGGAATTTGATAACTTCAGTGCAAATATTGGAAAAGAAAATGAAAATCTATTGTCTCAATAAGTTAAGAAAAGGAAATTGAAGTTAAGAAGAAATATTATAAAGTAGATGTTAAAAAAATAGAAACAAACCCACACTAAATGAGCAAAATTCAGTCATTGCAGAGAACAGTGAAATTAGACCAGTAAAATAAAGATGAGTCCTGGCAAGACTGTTTAAGAATAAAAAGAGGGTAGGCACAGATAACCTATATTATGAATGAAAAAGGAAACATGCCAGAGTCTAAAGACTTTTTAAAAAATACTATGTTTTGAACAGTTTTATGTAATTTGAAAATTTAGATGAAATAATTTCTAGACAAACAAAACTTTAATACAGTAATAAATAGGAAACTCAAATTCACCTATTTGATTAAAGAAATTGAGTCATTGAAAACCTTCCCACAAAGAAAGCTTCAGGCCAAGAAAGCTTTACCAGTGTATTCTACCAAATATTTAGGGAAACCATAAACCAATACCATACAGATTCTTTTTGAGAATAGAAGCAGTACTCTCCAACTTATTTTATAAGGCTAGCGTAAACATGACATAAAACCTGAAGGACAAGAAAGAAAAATTACAGGCTGGTCTCACTCATGAACATAGATGCTTAAGTCCTAACAAGTGTTAGCAAGACAAATCCAGCATTATGTAAAAAGGACAAAAATCACTAAGGTAGACGTTTTTCAAAGAATACAATTTTAACTTTGAAAAGCACTCATAATTTTAGCAGAATAAAGAAGAAAAATAATACATGTAGAAAGAACATTTGATGCTCAACATCCGTATATGATCTTTTAAAACACTCTCAGAAAACTAGGAATAGAAACCACTGGTAAATATTATACTTATTGGTAAAATATTAAAAGTTCTTCCCAAATCAAGAATAACTGTTAGAAATCTTAGCCAGTATGGTAATACAGTAAAAAGAACTAAAAGAGTGAACCTTGAAAAAGAAGACATAAGACTGTCGGTGTTTTTAGAAGGCATGATTCTATAGGTTTAAAATTCCAAAAATATGTACTGGTAAACAATTAGAATTAATAGGTAAATTTAACAGGTTGCCTGATACAAGGGCAGTATAGGGAAACCAGTTTTTTATTGGCAACAAATAAAGTTTATTTTTATTTGTACAAATTTATGGTGTACATGAGAAAATTTGTTACATATATATAATAAGTAGTGATCAAGTCAGGGTATTTAGCGTGTCCTTCACCCGAGTTCAATACATCTTTGTTAAGTATAGTCACCCTGCTCAGCTATCAAACATTGAATTTATTCCATCTTAACTGTATGTTTGTACTTTTAACCCAATTCCCTTCATCCTTCCCTGCTCCTTTCCTTATCCTTCCCACTATCTTTCCACTCTTTACCTCATGTGGTCAAATTTTTTAGCTTCCACATACAAATAAGAGCATATGATATTTGTCATTTTGTCCCTGGCTTATTTCATTTAATATAATGACCTCCAGCTTCATCCATGTTGCTGCAAAAGACATGATTTCATTCTTTGTAATGGCTGAATAGTACTCCATTGTTTATATATATGTATATATATGTGTATACACACACACACACACACACACACACCCCGTATTTATCTATTCATTCATTGATGAGCACCTAGGTTGGTTCCATATCTTGCTATTGTAGATAGTGCTGCAATAAGCATGTGAGTGCAGGTATCCCTTTCATATATTAACTTTTCCTTTGGTTAGATATGCAGTACTAGGATTGCTGGATTGAATGGTAATTCAATTTTTAGATTTTTGAGAAATCTCCACACTGTTTTCTGTAGTGGCTGTACTAGTTTACATTCCCATTAACAGTGTATAAGTGTTCCCTTTTCTCCACATCTTCACCAACATCTGTTGTCTTTTGTCTTTTTAATAATAGCCATTATGGCTTGGGTAAGGTGATACCTCATTGTGGTTTTGATTTGCATTTCTCTGATGATTAGTGATGTTGAACCTGTTTTTATACACCGTTGGCCATTTGTTTGTCTTTTGAGAAATGTCTGTTCATGTCGTTTGCCCACTTTTAAATGGGATTGGTTTTTACCTGTTGAGTTGTTGAGTCCTTGTGTATTCTGGATATTAGTCCTCTGTTGGATGAATAGCTTATAAGTATTTTCTCCCCTTCAACAGGTTGTCTCTTAATAAAGTTGAATTTTAAAATAACATTTACAGGTCAAAATACTTAGGAATAAACCTAGTAAGAACTGTGTTTTTCTATACTGAAAATTGTGAAACATTACTGGGTAAAATTAAAGAAGACTTAATGAGTTAATGGATCTAGGCTGAAGGTCTAGAGACTGAAGATGTAGAAGGAATAGGTCACTAACGTTTTTCTGTAAAGGGCCAGATAGTAAATATTTTTAGCTTTATGCACCCTTTAGTCTCTTTTGAAATGACTAAACTTTGCTGATTGAGGCATAAAAGCAGCCCTAAATAATTAATAATTGAGTATGAAAGTAGCCGTAGACATGAATGAATGGGTGTGGCTATGTTCCAGTAAAGCAATATTTACAAAAATAGATGATGGGTAGATTTAGCCATCTAAACCTAAGTTTAGCCAAACTTAGTTCATAAGTTTGCCCATCACTGGATCTAGGCATTGGCTTTAATGTCCACCAGCATCACAAAAGAAGGAGCAACTAGATATATGCATCCTTTTTAGACTGAGTGTATGTCACTATCTATGAAGTGACCTAAACTAAAAATTACAATAGGAAAGATGGAGAACTTCTAGGTTAAAAGACACTTAAGAAACAAATTAGTCTATTGCAATATATGTACTGTATTTGGATCCTGATTCAAGCAATATATTAAAAATGAGATAGAAGGAAAAATTTGACTTTTGACTGGATGTTTGGTATTAATTGATGAGTTTTAATTTTTTAGGTGTGATGATGGTATTGTGGTTATGTTTGAGTCTTTGTTTCTGAAGAAAGTACTCTGAAATATTTGTGGACGGAATATCACATATATAGGATTTGTTTCTTACACATTAAGAACTATGATTTCATAGTTTTGTTGTATTTATGTACTTCTCTGTCTTCACCGTTACCTGTTCTCACTCAGACTCCAGGATCTAGGTCTAGTTTATCTGCACCAAATGTAGGTACTCAGCAAATACTTTTAAAATGAATGAAGCTAGCTCCTACAAAAGAGTAAGTCAGTCTATTAGAGGCCTGGTATTATAAAATTGTTTATATAGTACTAGATTTTTTTAGAAATTACTTTTATTTCTCTTCCCATTTCAGGGAGGAAGGCACTTGGAATGAAGGTAAAGTTTCTATGAAACTTTTCATACACAGACAGATATAAAGAGTAGACTATATTGGGTTTATTTAGTATGTTTAATGACCTTGTAAAAAATGCCCTCAATATTCACAGCAAAAAAATGAACAAATAGAAATTATTTATTTTAATCCTCTATAAACCTATATTTACCTCAAATACTTAGTGAAGAGACTTTGCCTTCATTATGATTATAAATTAATGAAAATGTTTGCCTGTCCATAAGTCTTAAATTTTGGACAAGGAGCCAGATTTCATCATGTACTCACTTTTTATTTATGGTAATATAACAATGTTATAATTCACTGAGAGTAAACATAACTATCATCTATAATATTGAAACATAACTATCATTTCTGAATATCCCCCTTCCAATATTATTTCAAATATATATTTTAATAGTTATAATAATTAGGTAAATAAAACTTTACTTTTTTTATAAGCTTGTTTCTTTCTGTTAGTCTTCATGACTATCATTTTCAATGCATACATTTTTAATTAAGGTAGGAAGGAGATTTTATGTAAACAAACATGAAGGACATTATAAAAGCAAATAATCTGCATGTGACAGTTATAACATTGATTCGTAAATGTGCTTATTATTTTTCTTTTTATGGTGCTGTTATTTTCAGGTTTTAATAGTACATATACTTTTCAAATAGTTTGACAACAAACTCATATTTTTAAAAACGACACCTTGTTAATACGCTACTTTTGGAATTAGTAAAGTAAATATCTTATAAATATAGTAGCAGTATTCTGAGTAGTGATGATGAAGGTTTTAGCAATGTAAAATGTAGGAGAGAAGAAAAAAATGATAAGAAAAATTGTGAATCCCGGTAGTGTGGATTTTGAAATATTCTTGATATTTTGTTTTCACAATGACTCTGACAGTTAAGTCACCAGGTTCTTCCCAGGAAAATATCTATAGTATTATGGAAATCTATTTTCATTTTTAGAAAACTATGCCTATTTAGAAAGTATATATGTCAATATAAATCGTAATGGGGGATTTATTTTATGGTTGTTATTTAACCATAGTTATCTCTAATCCTGCTTTGTGTTGGTCATTCCATTTTTCTCTTTCTTCCATAAAAATGAGGCCTGCAGTTACCTTAGTTTTAGTAACTACCAGTGATTAGTAGCTACTTTAGTTTATTTTAGGATTTTACTCAGATATTGAGCCCCAGTACAGAAATTACTAACTGATAAGAATATTTGATTCCTTGTTTCTCTACTTAAATATAACTACAAGTAATCTTATAAAATTAAATGTTAGTACATTTGTAACCAAGAAGTAAATCAGCTTAAGAGGTTTAAAACAAATCCCAGTAGTTTAATGTATTAGTTTTACAAAACAAGTTACATTTATTAGCAGACTGCTGCCTGTTTAAAAAAATTGTAACAAGCATGATTAAGAAAATATATATGACAAAGTATCATAAAAATGTGTGTCGGACTAGATAGTAAATACTAGATGAACTGCATTTGAATTTTTTCCATACAGTGAAAGACAGGTTTGTAAACTCCTTTTCTGAATTGATGTAAGCTTGTGAGTTTATCCAACGGTCATTTGGAACCTCCCTTTTGCCTTATTTGTCTAATGGATCACATATCAGGCCTATTACTATTTTCAGAAACAGTATTCATGACTGAAATCCTACAGTTAACCTTTAGAAGATCAAAAGGAATTATACTTATTTAAAAGGTGACCTTAATATATACCTATTTCCTTTTTATGCTTTATGGCTTGCATGCTTAACAGCTTTCTTTTAATTGTTACATAGAATTACTAAATGTGTAGTTAAAGGTCAAATAAAGTCATTGTAGGGTGAAACTAACATATCAGTTACCTAGCCATAGCTGAATATTTTGGCAACAGTAATTTGGAGTTATCATTTTAATAGATATATTTTAACATAACAGTGATAGTATAGCCATTGAGTTGAAATTGTATAAACAACTTTTTAAAGGTTTTCTGCTTGGGATCACTACTAGAAGCTCTAAGAAGTATGTTTGTATCTTCACTCAGAACTGTATTTATTTTAATGTATAAACAACGTATGTATATATTTGCACATAGTCATTTTGGGTAAACTTTCTCATTATAAATACTGAATATTAATTATTTATGGTGTACCAGTGTATCTTCATAGGTCAGTAGAATGCCTTTCCAAACTGACACTTAATGTTTTAAAATCATGATTCTTTCTTTCTTTTAAATATCAGAATTTCCAAAAAGCTTTCTTGCTTTTGAAATTTCAGCTATCCAATATCTTTTTATATATATATTGACAGGCTTTGATAGTGACTGGTTTTTCACTGGAGATCTGCAGTTTTCTAAAGTCTCTTTAAATATATTGTTATTAGAGTGAAATATATTGATATAGGTGACACTGATTTGTTTTGTTTCATTATTTTAGGTGGTTGAACAGGGTATGTTTGTAAAGCACTGCAAAGTAGAAGTATATCTCACAGAATTGAAGCTATGTGAAAATGGAAACATGAACAATGTTGTAACTCGAAGATTTAGCAAAGCTGACACAATAGGTAATGCAAGATCCTGTCTCGTTTTTAAGTCATTGCTATTAGATATTTAGTTAGAATTATCTTTGTTATATGCTGCTTACATGGTAACCATTTTAAGGATTTAAATATAGACATTCAATTTCCAGCTTTGATGCAGTGTCTTAGAGTTAAATTATTTATTGTTTCTTGTATGCTTTTGCATTTATTAAATGAATTTTAACATTTGTGCCATTTTGCTTTTTTAAAAAACATCAAATAATTATTGTTTTTATTTAGCAACTGGTGTGTCATTTGTAACATAGACCTTTAAATAATAACTTAATTACATCTTGGTAAGGTAGCATGGAAAATGAAAATGGGTTATTTCATTTTTTCTCCTAGTTTATTATTTTGTACTATAAATATAGGTAAGTAGCTAAGGCAGCAGGCTTAGCGTTATTTTGACACATTGATTTTTCAAATTAATGAGTGGCATAAGCAGTTGTAAGTCTCAAATATAAGTGGACTTAATTCTCTCTATATATTAAAATTTATATAAATTGTTTTCTTTCTATTTAAAAGACAGTTTTAATTTTAGGTAAAGAATATATTGAATAAAATATTTTTTAAAATAAATGATTATGAATTTAATAAAAATTACTTTTTGTTTCATAAAACAACTCAGAAAATTTTAAAGTATTTAATTTCAAATGAAGATGTAAAACAAGATTAATGGTGATAACATTGATCTTAGAAAATACAAATGAACAGTGAAGAAGGACACATAACTTTTAGAACCCAGCATGGAAGAGGATTAGCAAATTTATGAATTATAGCACGGCATAAGATTTCCTTGTTGGAACCAGTTGGGACCAATGAACTGAATTTCATTAAGTGCATTTGGCTTTCTTTCACCAACTTACCCACCTCACAGAGGAAAATTCTTTTAACCCTTTTAATTTTTTATGAAATAGTAGCATTATTCAAGTACTCAGTGCTTGGTTAATCCTAATGTTTGCACCAAATAAAATACAGCATTGTGTTATGAATCTTTATTCTCCCCTCTTCATTTAGCTAGAACATTTATAAGTTCAAGATTAAGTTTCAATAAGCTCATAGTTGGCCGGACGCGGTGGCTCACACCTGTAATCCCAGCACTTTGGGAGGCTCAGGCGGGTGGATCACCTGAAGTGAGGAGTTCAAGACCAGCCTGGCCAACATGGTGAAACCCCATCTCTACTAAAAGTACAAAAATTAGCCAGGTGTAGTGGGCATGCGCCTGTAGTCCCAGCTGCTTGGGAGGCTGAGGCAAAAAAATTGCTTGAACCTGGAAGGTGGAGGTTGCAGTAGACCGAGACCATGCCACTGTACTCCAGCCTGGTGACAGAGTGAGACTTCATCTCAAAAAAAAAAAAACAGCTCATAGACTCATCTTTCTAAAATGAATGCTTAAAAGATAAGGAATTTCATATATACATGTTATTGTAATTATTATTACAGATAAATTGCTTGACTTTTGAATTTCCAGACTTATGGAATATATTCAGGAAAATAAGATATTTCTACATATTAAAAACAAAGTTTTCAACATATGAAAATATTTTAATCATATGGGTATGTACATGAGAAGAGTCTATAAATTTAACAAAGGTAATCTGTTAAAATTAATTCAGAGTCGTCTCTGAAATTTGTAGCCAATTGGAATATAAATGAGAAGCTACCTCTTAAAATAATGTTTTCTAGTTATTTTTAAAGTTTAGTATTTTCTTCTCTACCTACCTCATTTTGATAGGAAAATTATATATAAATATGAGACCATCAGAAATCTTATTTTAGAACATTATTATACTAAGTATTTTGAAATTCGGGAAAATCAGCAACTGATTTAATTTCTGAATTCAAAACAAGCATTATGGGTTCTCATGATAAGAACTGTGTAAGAATTTGTCACGAAGATATATACTTTATAAAGGATCACTGCTTCAAAAAGTTTACAATCTAGCATAGATTTTAGTCAACATAGATTAATATGCTAATACTTTAAAATGCTAGATAAATTGGATATATACCCTAACATTCTATATGAACCCAATTTTTGCATAGCTATAATTTCTTACTGTATTAAATCATTGTTTTTCAAACTGGATTGTTGATATTTTGGTGGTTCATTAAACAGTTTTGGGAGTAAAGAAAATTGAATGGGAGATATTAGAATACAAAATATCAACATACATGTGTATGTCCTGGGTCACAGTTTCTTACTATAGCTCTTAGTTTAAACAGTTTGAAAGTCTGTATTAGAATGAGTCTTCTTTTTAAGGAAAAAGGTTTGCAAAAATTATAATTTGTCAAGTCAGGAATTTTAGACACTTCATGATTATGGTTATCACACAGGTTAACAGTTACTGAATATTTACTATGTTTTAAGCACTTTACAGGAATTTTCTTGTTTGAAGTTAAACAAGCAAGTATCTTCCTCTTATACATAATGAAACTGAGATTTAGAATCTACCTCAATTCACCCTGGTACCAAGTGGTAGAGCTAGTACTTTAACTTCATAAGCAGAGCTCTTAAACTCTCATCTCTCAATTGCTGCCTTACACAATCTGTGTATGCTAAAGGAATATTCATTTTGGAGATATTAATTGGGCTGATTTTGTTTTTCTTAAGGAAGTGGGTTTTGAAACACAGAATTTACTTAAGAAACTTAAGATGAATATATATATTTTTCCCCTATGGTCTTTTAAGGAATCTTCATTGAAAATGATTAAAATAGCCTCTATGTGAAATACAGCTATATAAATTTTATAAACAGAATTAAGAGGTATAAGTGTCTGTTTTCTCTTGTTACCAAATTAATAAAATATTTTGTTTTCAGCTAGTACTACTTACATTGATATATAGTAAAAATGATTGCAGGCCATAGGCCATATCTAAATGATTTACCTATCAGGGCCAAAATCTTCTGCCCTCAAATATTTTCTGCCAAAATTGATATATTTGAACATTGAGCATGTTCAAGTAAGAGAGATAAAATAATAGTTTTATTTTCCTTTAAGATTAACTACTAAAAACATAAAACTTCTTGAAAAATACGATTTAATTTCTGTGACCTATATTAATGTTTTTTTAATTCCTAATTTTTGTGAGTAACCTGTATTATTTTTCTACCTCTGTTTGCTTTTCATTAACTGGCTAGTATAATTGAATTAATACATGGAAAAATAAGCACACACTGTCGGTCCTTTGACCATTCTCAACTTCAGTGATCTTAACCTGTACCCAAGTTCAGCCACCAGTTATTATAGTTAAACCCTAGACTGTTGTTATCTGTAACTGCACTTGCCAAATTTTAATTTTAGCACCCTGCGTTCTGGTCACCACTTTCCTGCTCCCATTTTCTCTTGAGCCCACTACATTAGACATCGAAACCTACCACTCCGTTGGTACTACTTCTGTCATAGTCTCTCATGATCTTGCCATTGACAAATCCAGTGGTAATATAGAAATCTTCCATTTTCCTGACCTGCCAGCAAAGTACAACACAGTTAAACTACTTTTCCATCTAGAAGCACTTTCTCTTCACATGGCTTCCTGGGTACAGTTTCTCACTGGCTGCATCTTGTTGGAGTCCTTTGCAAAACCCTCTTCATATTCTTTATCTCAAAATATCAGTGTCTCCATATTCTCCCAGCCCTGCTTTCCTTGGTGATTTCTTTTGTTCTCCTGGCTTTAAATATTTTCCACTTGTTGATATATTTTAAGTTGATAGGTACTGCCCTAAAGTCTCCCATAATTCCAGTTTGAACTATCCCATATCTTCATTTGTATATCTGACAGGCTTCTCAAGAAGACTATCAGGTATAAAACTAAGCTCCCTTTCCCAAAAAACTTGAGGCTCTGTCATTCTTCCTTATCTCCATAATTCCCACTTTTGCTCGTCCAGTTGCTTAGGCCAAAAATCATTTCTGATTCCTTTCTCACCCTTCATGTAATCTAGCAGCATATCTTCTTAGCAATTCCTTCCGAATTTATTCTCAGTTGGACCACTTAACACTGTTTCCATTGCCACCACTTTGGTTAGGATTGCTGCAGTAGCCTAGTTACCCACTTTGACCTTGAGTTAGTCCATTCTCACACTGCTATGAAGAACTGCTGGAGACTGGGTAATTTATGAAGAAAAGAGGTTTAATTGACTTACAGTTCGTAGGCTGTACAGGAAGCGTGGCTAGGAGGCCTCAGGAAACTTAACACTCACAGTAGAAGGCAAAGGGGGAAGCAACCACATCTTACTATGGCATAGCAAAAGAGAGAGCAAAGGGGGAAGTGCTGCACACTTTCAAACCACCAGATCACGTGAGAACTCACTCACTGTCACGGGAACAACGAAGGGGAAATCTGACCCCATGATCCAGTCATCTCCCACCAGGTGCCTCCTCAAACACTGGGGATTACAATTCAGCATGAGATTTGGGTGGGGACACAGAGCCAAACCTTATCAGACCTTCTGCATTGTTCTTCACTAGCAGCAAAAGTGAACATTTAAAATGTCAGTCATATGCCGCTTCTCTTCCCAACTCCTCAGTAGCTTCCTTTTTTGTTCAGATTAAAATATAAATACTTTGATAGCTCACAAAAGTGTATATAATCCTGCAGAAGTACCTTTATAGTCTTATTTCTACTTCACATATTCTACTTCAGCCACATTGATGTACCAGGCTATTCTAAAACATGCCAAGCACATTTGCACCTCAAGGCTTTTGCTTTACTACTCCTACGCCTGTAATGTTCCCCCATATGTAAATTAGATTGCAAAACTCGAGGAAATTTCCACATTTGTTTATAATATATTATGTACACAGATGCCTGTATTAATAGAAAACACATCCAGAAGAAATATCAGAATGTCAATAGTGGTTATATCTAGGTAGACATTTTATTTATATTTGTCAGTATTTTTAGTATTTTTGCCAAGAGTAAAAATTATTTCTGCCCTCAGGAAAAATTTATTCATTTTTATAGAAAGATCAAAACAGCTCCCTTCCTTGGCTTCTTCATTTATCCTCCTTCCTAGGTAGTGTTTTGTTTCTTGATCGTGGTGCAGTTTACATGGGTATGTCCACTTTGAAAATTAATCACAAGATACGATTAGTGCATGTTTCTGTATACACGTTCACTTTAATAAAAAGAACGAAAAGAAAAAAAGACAACCCTGCCAAAATAGAAAGCAGTACTGATAAGGCTTGGCTATGTGTTCCCACCCAAATCTCATGTCAAATTGTAATCCCCCATGTGTTGGAGGAGGTGCTTGCTGGGAGGTGTTTAAATCATAGAGGCAGATTTCCCCCTTACTGTTCTTGTGATAGTGAATGAGTTATGAGATAGGGTTGTTTAAAAGTGTGTAGCACTTCCCCCTTCGCACTCTCTCCTGCTCTGCCATGATAAGATGTGCTTGCTTCCCCTTCGTCTTCCAACATGATTTTAAGTTTCCTGAGGCCTCCTAGCCATACTTCCTGTAGAGCCCATGGAATTGTAAGTCAATTAAACCTCTTTTCTTCATAGATTACCCAGTCTTAGGTAGTTCTTTATAGCAGTGTGAGAACAGACTAATACAGGTACTAAGATTATATTTATTTTATGTAATTATTTAAATATTCTGGGTGATTTGCTTTAAGTTTTGAGATAATGCTGTTGATATTTTGAATTAGTGCCTTTTTTTCTACTGATTTAAAGCCCTTATCAAAACCTCACTGACTACAAGACTATTACAAAACATTAGCTGCTAAGTTGATAGTATTATTGGACTAAATTATATAGGATAGATGTAGGTTTTCATATTTCTTCAGAGAACATATATTATTAAGTTTAATATTTTATAATTTTTTTCACAACTAATCAACTATTCTAAAATTTAAAAGTATCCTGTATTCATATATCATAAAATATTTTGATTATTATTTTCTTGAGTTGGTTAGGCAAGTTATTAACCAGAACTGGATGAAATTTCATTAAATTGATTTAGAAATCAGAAAAAGACATGGCTTTACCTTGAAAATACTAAATTTTGGTGAATACAGACATCCCTTCAAACAAGGCACTTTCTTTTTTATTGTGTCCATATATTCTCGTTAGCTGTTCAGTTTAATATAAACTATTTTTAAATTGCTTATGTGGTACTTAAAAAATTTTCTACCTGTAACATCTCTTAATCATACTTTAATTCCTACATCTCCTGAGAAAATATTTTAATTATAATATGTTAAAAGTTAAAGTTTATCCTGTGTATCATAATTTATATTTTAGTGTTAGGTGATTGAACTCTTAACTTTTGAGATTTTAAATTCCCCAAGTAATTTGTTGGAGTACAAATATCATTTTTTCCGTGAAAAGCACACTCGGTCTCAAAAACCCTTTTGTTGGTTTGTGTTTTATAGATTTATTACGTATTTAGTCTTGATTTTCTATTAGTATTTTAAATTTAGAATTTTTATGCTGGTAACATTTAGCTATATGTGGTACATTTTGAAATACATACTATATTTATATATCTTTCCTCCTTAAATCTAGATACAATTGAAAAGGAAATAAGAAAAATCTTCAATATTCCAGATGAAAAGGAGACCAGATTGTGGAACAAATACATGAGTAATACATTTGAACCACTGAATAAACCAGACAGCACCATTCAGGATGCTGGTTTATACCAAGGACAGGTATTGTTTATTTTAAGCATACTATACATGAAGGCTTTTGGATTCACAAACTTTAATCAATATCCTGGCAATATATAATGGGCTCTGCTGTTTCTGGCTTCCTCTTTCTAAACTCATCTCTTGTCTCTCCCTGCTGGTTACTGACTCTGACTTCTGATTCCCTTCTTGAACTTGGGAATAATCTACTTGTTAAAAAGAAATCATTTTTAATGAGAAAAAAATCCCAGCTAATATTATAAGGTGGGGCAGCAAACTTTCTGTGAAAGACCAAATAGTAAACATATAGGGAACATCTCTTATTTACACATTTCTTTGTTACAAATTACAGTTCTCTGCAGGCCATAAAGTAGCATCTAAAATGTTGCTATTGTAGTACACAAAAATAAGCATAGATGATACATCAATATATGAGTATGGCTGTGTTCTAATAAAACTGTTTATATAAATGTGCAGCAGGCTAAGTGAACTCTAGTTTGCCAGCCCTTGTTGAAAGGTGTCAGCTCCCAATTTGGCTTTTTTGTTGTTTGTTTGAGACAGTCTTGCTCTGTCTCCCAGGCTGGAGTGCAGTGATGCAATCTCGGCTCACTGCAGCCTCCGCCTCCCAAGTTCAAGTGATTCTCCTGCCTCAGCCTCTTGAGTACCTGGGACTACAGGCATGTGCCACCACACCTAGCTAATTTTTGTATTTTCAGTAGAGACGAGGTTTCATCATGTTGGCCAGGAAGGGGCAGAATGGTCTTGATCTCTTGACCTCGTGATCTGCCCACCTCAGCCTCCCAAAGTGCTGGGATTCCAGGTGTGTGCCACTGTGCCCGGCCAGTATTTTTTTAATGATGTAATCCAAATAAATTAAAGTATTGAGAAATGAAGAGGTTTAGTCACAGTCAGCAAGTCCTACTGATTCTACCTTCTAACTATCTCTTGAAGTAATCTCTGTGTTCCATTCTCAGCCCTTCCTCTATCTCCAGGCTCTTGTATGTCTGCTCAATCTTTCTTCCTTTTTTTGTTATTAGCAGGTAACAGTAGGACAGTCTTGTTTTTGCCAGAATATTCATTCTAAAATGTAAACTTCACTGTCTTCCTTTCATAAACTTTTCCTGGTTCCTTAATAATTAAATCCAGGCACTTTAAGCCAGCATGCAAGTTATGGTTTAACCTCCTACCTACTCTTCCATCATCTTTAGATTATCTTTGTTTTGTGTTTATACTCAAGCAGTACCAAACTGAGCTGCATATAGTTCCCTGAACACACTATGCTATTCCATACTCTTGTGCTTTCCAATGTGTTACTCCATCTGCCTGATGATGTACATGTCTTTGGAGTCCCTCTATTCATCCAGCAAAAAGTCCTTTTAACCATCCATCTAATCAAATTAACCATCCCATACCATCATGTAGGCTAGCTGTATCAGAATGTTCATCCTTCAGGTTCTAGCTCAAATGTCACATCATCTATTCAGCCTTCCCTATTTCTCTCAGTATCCATTGAGGTATAGGGTGTTTCTACTTTGGAGAAAAAATTGCTTTCTTAACTTCCACAAAGACTTATGTATATGTTTTGTATCGTTCATTATATGCTTTAGTTATTTGTATATATTAATCTCCCCAGACTATGAGGTCCTTGTTTTGGTTATACTTTGTACCCTATTTTTATTTTCAGAACCTAACATGCCTGATGCTCTGGTAAATGGAAGATTTTTTTGTTTTATTTGAAAATTACTGTTAACATCAATAATATGATTCTGAGTTGTGGAAAAATTTAGAGAAAGTGAGGAAAATTAACTTTTAGTAAATGCCTACTGTATGTCAAGAATTGTACTAGGCTGTCAAAATACAGTGATTTTCAGATTTATTTTAGTCATTATATTCTTAAGAGAAATCTTAGAAAATCCAGTATGTATTACAGTTAAAAGGGAAATGTAGCTGGTGGAAGCTTGAAGTGTGGACCTTGGAAATCCACTGATGAGCCAACACTGCCCTTTTATGTAGCCAGCTGTCTCTTTCTGTGTTCCAGTAGACATAACCTCTCTCCTTGGTTTTCATCCATTAGGCCTTGAGGTAGCTCCAAAAGTACGATTTGAAATCTATAGAATTTTTTCTTTAAACCTTCTCAGCAATCCTCTGAAATGAGTGTTAACTCTTTTCGTCATGTACATTAGAAAACTGAGACTTAGCGAAATTAAATAATTTTATGTTCTTGATAGGCAAGCATTTATCTGATGGCAGATGAGAGAATAATTTAATAAGATTAAATATCCTTAAGGACTTGATCTTTAAAAACAGGAATGTTTCAAAGAATATTCATTAAATTTTTCAGACTATGATATTTCTTCAGCCAGAGAAGATAAATGAACTAAACCCTCTCCTGGACCTTTTTTTCTTTTAATACTTACATTGAAAGTTTCCTCATTAGAAAATAAAGACATATTATTGAAGAGTTTGTCTCCCAAAATGGGAGGCATTTCTTCTCTCCTTTTTATGTGGGTTTAATTTGAATTTTGAAATCTTTTCAAAAATATTTTTATTTTGAGTTAAAGTTTTAACTATAACAAAATTTTATTCAGAAAAGGATACACTTGAATAAAGGACTGAATTTTAATATTTCTGATGGCCTTCAGCATTAGTATTTATGGTTTTTAAAACATGAAATTTTAAGTATAAGTATTGTTAGGAATTAAGGCATTATGGTTAAATAATTATATGCGTAACTTTGAAATCTCCTATAGCTAAAATCTCTTGTTTTAAAACTGACTTAAGTCCTCAAATGATTGTAAAGTTTATATGTATATTTATACATATAGTTTATATGTAACTGTTACTCTTGTATAAATTGTGGTAAAGCAACACATTCTTGAGAAGTTAAACATCACTCACTAAATTCTACTTTGTAAATCTTTTAAAAAATTATAAAACTACATCAGAATGAAAATCAGAAAATTGAGACAGTGATTACTTGTCTCTAGTAGGTAGGGAGAGGAATGTGAAGGAAAGGATCAGTATATTAGGTACATGGTACACTTATTTTTTATATGGTACAAATACACTTTTTAATGTGTGAAATAATAGATTTTTTAAAGCTAACTTTAATATTTTAATTAGCATCTCTTTTAACAGCAAGGTTTCATGAATGTTTTTAAAATCAACATTTTATTGTTTGTTACATATACTCTGAAACATGCTTACATTTTACATAGCTAGGATCTAAATGCCAATTTATAAATGGCCTGGAAACATGTAGTTCACAAGAATATATTGCTAAGTGCGAGTAGAGTAGGTTATGAAATTGCAACTTTAAGAAAAAGAGTTAATGAAACAGTAAATGAAATGTATTCAAATTTGTAATGCCTTGGATTTACTTCAAGTCATATTATCTGTATTACAGTTTTTCCATGGAAATTGTATGTTTTAACTTTTTATTGGTATTATCACATATTTCCTTTGCTAATTTAATTATTTTTGCTAAGTTTTTCTTCTTTGCACAGACTAATCCATAGCAAAAACTAGAAGAAAGACTTATTAGACTGGAAGATATAAGGAAAGATTTTAGGGTGTTTTAAAATAAAGTATAGCTCCACCAAAGCCTATACTTTTTATTTATTAGACGTGTTTTCTGTCTGCCTCATCCATGCTGTAACGGAGAACTTCAGTCTGATTCTCATAAATGGGACTCTATCATTTGTATATTTAAAGATTCTATAATTTCCATGGTGATAATGTAAATACACACTAATTTCAAAACCCCAAATAAATTCTATATAATCTGTAATTTGGAATTATCTGTCATCCTTCGTCTGCTTTTGCATAAAAATAAGTTAGCCAAGATCCTATGTCAGTGTGTTTAACAACTGCAAACATTTATTGAGCATCTCTTATTTACAGAGTTCTCTGTTACAACCTACAAATACAAATAGAAAATATATTTTCTGAATTCAAGGAATTTATATTCTGTGTACTTGGTTTACGTTTTCTTATACTTAAAGTCATGGAACCAATGGTTTTCTTTACAGTTTATCTTCTACAGTTCCTTCTCACTATCATTACTGATTTTTTGTTATTTGAGGTCTTTTAGTTTCCCCTGCCTAGCTTTGGAATCAAAATGCAGATTACCTGTTCACCTTGTCTACTGTTTTGCTTTATATAATCACAGAGTTACTTTAGTTTCTTAGTTTACCCAGCTATCTTCTAAAGTTATTTTAAATTCAGAGTTATGGAAAAACACCCTTTTATTGTGTCGTATTTGCAGGTATTAGTGATAGAACAGAAAAATGAAGATGGAACATGGCCAAGGGGTCCTTCTACTCCTAAGTAAGTGCTGCCACTTCTTATGGCCTTATTGTATGATTTTGAAGCCTTTCATGTTAGATAATCAAATCCACAATGATAGAAGAACCTAGTTGTGTATTGCAGAAATTCATGCCTTCTTTATCTTTGAGTATTTTATTCTTAGTATACAAGCTATCTACATTTGCTCTTAATATGTTACTATTTTAAAAGCTTCCAATTATAAATATCTTAAGGCATAGTATAAATATATGGTATAAATGAGAAAGTTACGTTGTCTAATACAGTCAAATCATTAAACATTTGTTTAATTTTTTGAAGCTTTTTGTGCTTTTTTAAAGTATCTTAAAATATTTCTTTATCAAAATGAATCTGATGTGAAAGTAATATATTTATTCAAATGAAAGTTTTAGAATAAAAAAGAACAAATAGAGGAGTATATGATGTATTTTCGAGGGTAAGTGAAAGAAGAATTAGGAATCTTTTTAGCTGTTTTAGAACTAACAGATCTGTACTCCATTATCAAAACACAAGGCCAGTTGTGTTTAAGTATTAAGACTTCTCACAGCTTTAAGAAGTAATATGGTACATGTCCCCCCTATTACTGTAATGTTTCTGTTTCTGCAAAAGGACACTTTATAATCAAACACATTAATATTTTTTCAGCACATATTCACACTAAGTGGGATAAATAAGGACTATAAATAGCATTATATCGGTTCAGGTTAGGTTGCCACTAAATGAACTGTGAAAAAATTTTTAAGTTTTCAGAGCTTTGGAATTTCAGATGTTCTGATAAGGGATTGTAAACCTGTATTTTGAAATTCTTAATGATATTTTTAAATAAAATTAAAAATTAATAACAACTCAGTGCATTTTAACCAAGCAAGTAAAAAGTCTGCAACTTTATTTTATTTAAAACTACAATGCACCCTCTGGGCGCAGTGGCACATGCCTGTAATCCCAGCACTTTGGGAGGCCAACGCAGGCAGATCACAAGGTCAGGAGTTTGAGACCAGCCTAGCCAACATGGTGAAACCCCATCTCTACTAAAAATACAAAAATTAGCCGGGAGTGGTAATGCATCCCTGTAATCCCAGCTACTTGGGAGACTGAGACACGAGAATCGCTTGAACCTGGGAGGCAGAGGTTGCAGTGAGCTGAGATCGTGCCACTATACTTCCAGCTTGGGCAACAGAGTGAGACTTTCTCCAAAAAATAAATAAATTAAATAAAATAAAACCACAATGTACCTTTTATAAGTGGTTTTCTATCCTTTTTATCTTATGTGAATTTTTTTTTTCATTTAAAAATATCATGAGAAGGCACCTAAATATGTTAATTATGTGGAGGTGATTTTTATTCTTACCCTACTTAGTTGGATGTAGTACAAGGGTAGAACTTAGTATAAAAGTAGAACTTTTATTAAGAAGATGTTAATATTAAAAGCATGTGGGTTGAATTATGTAGATTTAATAACTGATGAAGGTTTAGATAGGAATATTTTTTGTGAACATTTACTTTTAGTCTTCAAAGCAGAACCACTGTTGTTTCCTAAATGTTTAGATTGCTATGTACTTGCTTTATCTTTAAATTATTTTTGAAATTACAAAATTGTTTGTGGATTAATATTTTTTAAAAAAACCATGAGTTCTAAAGATTGAGAAATCTTTTCTACTCAAAATGATGATTTTTGCCCAAAAGATAAGACTAATTTTATATTTTCTTTTATTCTCTAATAACACAATATCATTTTTATTTATTCCAACAACTGTAGTACTTGGCTTTGTGTAAAAGAAAACACAGTTTCCTATGTAATACCCAACACACCATACGCATGCAGTAAATATTGATGAATGCAGGTGCTGTATTAGAGATGTACAGAAGTACAATTAAGAGTCCCATTTTTCACTGGATCTACTAGTTTAATAAGGATGCCATATATTAAAGCATAGAAAAGTTAAACATCCATTCCCTCTAAAACGTAAGAAATACTATGTAGCAGTATGTCATAAATTGCCAAATAATTTACTAGAATACAGAAAAAGATTTGCAGCTGTATATGAAAAGATTCTCAGAAAACTAAGAATAAAGGGAAATTCTAATTTAACACAACCTGTATACCTCAAGTCTGTAGCAAAAGTTATATTTCATTGAGAAATTTTTAGCACAATTTAAATAACAGTAGGAGATAAGAAAGAAGAAATAAAGTTCACTATTTGTATATGATACAGTCATTTGTATAAATTCCAAAACAGTCAGCAAACTACTAGAACTGAGAAAATTCAGCAAGGTTGTCTAATATAAGATTAATTTATAAAAAGCAGTTGTTTTTTCTATAGCGAGAGATCAGCAGTCTTTTTAAAATGTTTTCAGCTTTGTGGGCCATATGGTCTCTGTCATAACTGTAACTGCTGATGTAGTATGAAAGCAGCCTTAGACATCATGTCAAGACATGGCAATGCCTGTGTTCCAATAAAACTTTATTTGTAAGTAGATGGCAAGCTTGAATTTGGCCTGTGAGCCATAGATTTCTAACCCCTGCCATTTATCATGAGAAACCCACTTAGAAAATAGTCTAACAAAAATTAACTTAATTAAAAATGTATAAAACCTTCATGGGAAAAAAAATATAAGTTTATTAGAAACTAAAAGATTGTCGTGTAATATATGGCTTAACCTAGTAATGCCTGTTTTCTCTAAAGCACATCAGTGTCTCCTGTTCAAAATTCTTTTTTTAAGAAACTTGACAAACTCATTTTAAAGTTAGTATACACCAATACAAGTCCAGGATTAGCTGAATCAGTTTTGACAGAAAAGAGGAAGGAAGGAACACTAGACCTACAAGTTAATTGAGAGTTACTGTAAAATTATACTAATAACAACATAATGCTAGCAAAAGAAAGGCAAATAGATTGGTATAAACGAGTAATCTCAGACAGATTCATGTATATTTGACAACTTGGTATATGATGTGGCACAATTAGGTCGTGAGGTTGCTTAAAGCAGATGATTACTTAGATTTCATAGGAGTACTGGCTATTTGGAAAAAAAGAAAGCTAGAGCCCTACCTTCTACTTTATATGCAAAGGCTAACTCTAGAAGGATTAAAGACCTAAATAAGAAATGTAACACTTTAAAGTGAATAGTAGGCTGGGCATAGTGGCTCATGCCTGTAATCCCAGCACTTTGAGTGGTCAGGAGTTCAAGACCAGCCTGGCCAACATGGTGAAACCCTGCCTCTACTAAAATTACAAAAATTAGCTGGTATGTTGGTGGACACCTATAGTCCCAGCTACTCGGGAGACTGAGGCAGGAGAATTGCTTGAACCCGGGAGGCAGAAGTTTCAGTGAGCCAAGATCGTGCCACTGCACTCCAGCCTGGATGACAGAGTGAGACTCTTATCTGAAAATAAATATATAAATAAAAGTGAATAGTAGCAATTTTGGAGAATAGTTACATCATAGGGATCATAGAATATAATGTTCAAATTTAATGGATCTGATTACATCGGAATTAAGGATTTCTGTTAAAAGAACTATACACAGAGTTAAAAGTCAGATCCACTAAATTTGAATATATAAAGGGAATAATACCTGTAATATATTAAGAACTCCTATAAGTTAACAGAAACAAAGAAAAATAGCTTCTAAAAAATAGATAAAAGATACTAACAATTTAAATAAAGGGTAGCCAAGTGCTGAGAGGTAGATGAGAAGATAGACAAATTCACTAGTAATCAGAAAAAAAATGAATGTAAATGAGATACACTTTTTCACCCATCAGAATGACAAATATTTAAAAGTTTGCTGATGCTAAGTGTTGGGTATGGTGTAGACATCTGTGTACTTACGATGCCAGTGTAAACTGATATTGTCATTCTGTAAATCAGTCAATAGTTAATTAAATCAGAAGTGTTTAATCCCTCTGACCCAGCACTCAGGGGAATTTTTAAACAGATCTGTGAGGAGATAATCTTTGTAGCTGCATAGTTTGTGGTAGTGGGGATTTGGAGATAACCTAGCTAAATATCCATCACTGGTAAAAATAGAGCAAATAAGAAAAATGAGATGGTAGTAACAATGGTGAAATCTTTAAAACTAGATGAAACTTTAAAACATACAGTTGAGAGAAAGAAACAATGAGATTCATAAATACTTAAGAACATAGAAAAATCACAGTAGAAGGAAATCGGAGTAGAGATAATAGGAAAAAAGGTAACATGTTTGAGGAAGTATCATTTGCTAAATTTATTTATATTTCTATAGTTGAAGCAAGAGTACAGACTCTATTTTCTGGATGAATACTGGCTTAAAAAAAACAAATGGGGCTGGGCACGGTGGCTCATGCCTATAATCCTAGCACTTTGGAGGCTGAGACAGGTGGATCATTTGAGATCAGGAGTTCAAAACCAGCCTGACCAACATGGTGAAACCCCGTCTCTACTAAAAATACAAAAATTAGGCATGGTGGCAGACACCTGTAATCCCAACTATTCGGGAGGCTGAGGCAGGAGAATTGCTTGAACTCAGGAGGCAGAGGTTACAGTGAGCCGAGATCACACCACTACACTCTAGCCTGTTCATTGAAAAGCACGTTGTAGGCTGAACAAGGTGGCTCACACCTGTAATCCTAGCATTTTGAGAGGACAGAGGAGGATCACTTGAGCCCAGGAGTCCAAGATGATTCTGTGCCACATAACAAGACCCTGTCTCCCCAAAAAAATACAAAAAATTAGCCAGGTATGGTGGCATGCACCTGTAGTCTCAGCTACTCCAGAAGCTGGAGTGGGAAGATTGCGTGAGTCCAGGAGTTCAAGGCTGCAAAGAGCTATGATCACACCACTCACTGCACTCCAGCATGTGTGACAGAGGAAGACCCTGTCTCCTAAAAGGAACAAACAAAAACAGAAAAGCATGTTGTAAGCACATGATGTTAGCTTAGGCAAATTTAACTCCAGCTCAAGGCATGTAATTTTAGGTCCTTAGGAAGGACTTCAAGATATTAAGATATAGAACAGTTTATACTCCTCAAAATTGTCACATATTTGCCAGAAGACAACCCCTGGCCTTCAAGATGGCATGAAAATGCTGGTTCTGATATATATCACTAACCTGGAATTTGTCCATCATGTTGCATAGCACATAACCAGTTCCTAGCTAGGGTGTCAAATACCAAAGAAAAATAATTAAGCTGTAATATGGTGATAGAAAGAAGAATCACTGGTAGAATTTATTAAAACAGTTTCCTGGGCCCCATCCTCAGAATTTCTTATTTGTTATATCTGGGCATGACTCATTTCTAATAAGCTTGCAGGTGACACCAATGCTGTTGTTCTAAGGATGACACTCAGAAATTTTGTAGGTAATGTTTATTGACATTTACTATGTGAACAACATAGTGGCATCCAGGTTCCCACCCCAGACCAGCAAAATATAAATCTTTATACTTAGCCAAGGAATTTGCATTTTAAATACTTCTTGTGAACAAGAAAATGTAAGAATACTACCACAAGTAGGCACATGTGAAACCACATGTTAGTATTTTGTCTGTTCCATACTGCTGAAAATAGAGGAGCCTACTTAGTGCTCTGATGTCCTAAAATTGTATTAGCCCCATTTTGATTAGATTTGAAACTGTATCTTCAGCTGAAGCATAACTTTTTGGGCTACTTGAGAAGAAATGCTAAATAGTCAAAGCTGTTGAGGGAAAAATATAATTTAATTTAAAACATGTAGTCATTTAGTTACAAAAACGATATGTGCATATGCTTTTTATCAGCACCTATAACAACTCAAAGTCTGTATTAGAAATCTAAGAACCTACCCAAAAAATACTCACTCAAAAGTTTTCTGGTCAGGCACAGTGGCTCACGCCTATAATCCCAGCACTTTGGGAGGCCAAGGTGGGTGGATCACTTGAGGCCAGGAGTTTGAGACCAACCTGGCCAACATGGTGAAACCCCATCTCCATTAAAAATGCAAAAATTAGCCAGGGGTGGTGGCAGCATCTGCAGTCCCAGCTACTTGGGAGGCTGAGGCAGGAGAATCACTTGAACCCAAAAGGTGAAGGTTGCAGTGAGCTGAGATCGCGCCACTGCACTCCACTCTGGGTGGCAGAGCGAGACTCTGTCTCAAAGAAAAAATAAAAGAAAAAGTTTTTTAACTGAATTTTTTACTAGATATCAACATATAATTTGAATTTTTTATTTTTATATTCATGCTGCATTTTTTAACCACTGCTTATTTTATCAGGACTTGCATTTCTAATCTAGTTTTTAAGTTTGATTTCTTAAACAGCCTCTTAAAAACATGATCTTTTCTAATGATACCTTAGAAAAAGTTTCCTCCCCTAGTTTTACAAAATTCTGTTAAATTTCACCTTTTTTTTTTTTTTTTTTTAAGGGTTTAGCATTGGGTGGATAATCTAGTTATTCTATTGCAGATGTGTAGTTAGTAAAATCTTATATTTCTAAAAAATGATTTTACAGTGGAATCATTATAGAAGCCTGGGGATTCCTAGAGAGAATTTGATTTAAATTTATTGATTTTCATTAATTAGTCAAAAAATATTGTCAAAAGACGTGTGCTTAAGTATTTGGTGAAAAAATTAAGAGTCATTGATAATCTTGAAGAGGTGATTTTTCTTGGACTAGAAAACATCCAAAGAAAAATTTACCATCATCCAGAATAGGACATGAGTGGCAGAAAAAAAAATCAAATGGAAAACCATGCTAATAGCTCTTACTCATACACTGTGCCTCTGCCATTTGTGGTGGTCTGATTAAGGGAATTCCAAATTGATGACTGAAACTCTATAAACTTAATCTCATGACACAGTAGTACTTTCACAGCACTGTCTTCCTGAGTGCTCTGCTTGGAGAGAGGAAGAACTTTATAAATAAAACCATTGCATACTACTTTTTTGGTTGGGACAGATAGTAAGCACCTAGGTGATTCTGCAATATTCTGTTTTTGTTTTTTTACACCATCCTAAACGTCTTTAGAAATTTTTAGAGAGTATTTAATCCCTGTTTGCATTTATAACTGCAAAGCAGTTAAATGGATTTGGAAATGATGCATAGACTCATTTGGTTAAAACTTATTAAAATACGTGTTGACTCTAGCCATTCTTTATTCCTTGTCATTCAGCCAGTTCATACATTTCAGTAACACCAGTCTTCAATCTGAAATGCAATCTGTGAACTATAAATCTAGAGTAATATTCCAAAATCTATAATTTGTTGTTGTTGTTTTAAACAGGGCCTCACTCTCGTTACCCAGGCTGGAGTGCAGTGGAGCAGTCACAGCTCACTGTAGCCTCGAATTCGCAGGCTCAGATGATCTTCCCACCTCAGCCTCCCAAGTAGCTGGGACTACAGGCACACCACCACACCTGGCTAATTTTTGGGTTTTTTTGGTTTTTTGTTTGTTTGTTTTGTTTTGTTTTTGTAAAGATGGGGTTTCACCATGTTGCCCAGGCTAGTCTCAAACTCCTGGGCTCAAGCAGTCTGCCTACCTCAGTCTCCCAAAGTGCTGGGATTACAGGCATGAGCCACCGTGCCCAGCTGTTATCTTTTTAAAAGACATTTTGAATCCTTAAATTTCCTTTTATGCCTTATTTTATGTTGTTATCATTCTCATTAAGAAACAGACGTAGAGTGGTGTTTTCTGAGACTTTCAAGTTTGAGGTAATGGAATAGCCAAACAAAAATGCTTAGATTACAATTAAAGAAGGGGAGCTCCAGTATGGAATACTGAGAACTGCAGGTATGGAGTCATATTCCTAAAAATGGGAATATATGCATATATAAATTAACCAAAAATGTAGAGAACAACATACCAAAACCTTAAAGAGCATCCTGAAATAATGAAGAAGGACAGTTGGCATCAAATAGAATAATCATGAAGGCTCAGGAAAACTTGTGCTGATCAAAACAAAAAGTCCCTGATTTTTTAGGGATACATACTGTTGTGTTTTCAGGTGAAATTATGGGTGTCTAGAATTTGCTTTAAACTACTCCAGCTAAAGAGGGGGTCGGAGGGAAGATGAAGGATTATAGAAAAAATAAGAATGGTAGAATGTTAATTTTCGAATATCATCCTTTTGTAGTGGCCATACTAATCTTCTCTGTATCGTTCCACTTTTGGTATATGTCCTGGTAAAGCACGCACTAGAATGTTATTTTTGAAGCGGAGTTTCTGATATTAGGTACATGAGGGTTAATGTATGTTTCAAAATTTCTGTAATAAAGTTTAAATAAAAATGGGTTGCAAGTTTGGTGCTTAGATTCATAATGGCTGAAAAACTTATTGTAATTTCATTTATTTAAAATGGAACGTTTTATGTTATCAAATATTATATGTAAAAGTAAGCAGTCAAAATAAGGAAAAATAGAGCTATGAAAAACAATTTATATGTAATGTAAATCTACTTAAGCTCTCTTTTGTGTATCTTTAAGCACCTAACATCCTACCTGGCATATAGGAAGCACACAGCAAATGCTGTTGAACTGAACTAATATGTATCTTACAACAGTAAAAATGTTTAATTTTTTAGGAGATTTGGAAGGTTCTTTTTCTTTCAGAGCTTGTCTTAGGATTGATTATCAGAAATGGAGAGTGTAATGTTGGTCTTGTTTTTGTTACTAAGATAATTTTTGTTTTATGGTGTTAGATTGTATGAAGTTAGGTTGTTTTACAGTGTTGGGTTTGAAAATATAAAAATCTTTAAATAACTGTTTTGCTGTGTCAGCATTCAGACTTCTCTGTATTTTGGTTGCTTAACATGGTATTAGATTTCCATGAGTGTTAAATGTTTAGTTGACTTACTAAAAGCAAGTTGTGTTTTTCTATTGAAGTAAGAGGCTCAACTTAGTCTTGAATTGCATGTTTTCAGTTGAAACATATTGGGCATAGAGAAATTCAGATACTACAAACATTCATTTGTCAGGAGTAAGGCTGAATTTTCTCTCTTCATGAAACCACTTCAGCTAAATGGAAGTCATTCCTTTTTCTGTCTGAAGGCGCGATATATTATACCTAGCCCAAACTGGCCAAAATTAGTTTAATTCTAGGTAAGTGATTTGATGTCTAGTTAATTTATGATATTCTTAGCATTTTTTTCTCTCCTTTTTCTAGAGAGCCACTAGAGCAGAGTTGCTAGTGAACAGTTTAATTTCCACATACGTCACAGAAAGAGAGCTAAAGGGCTCTGGTTATCATCCACAGACTGACCAATCAACCCCTAAATAACCTGATACTAACTCCACAAATGTTAGCTAGATTGGACCATGTGTAATCTGAGTCAGAAGTCGGAATCAGAAGAGATAAATGATGCGTTATCACTCATCAGGAATGTCTGTAACAGTATTGTAAAATTGTTATACTTTACCTTTACCTGTTGACCACATCCATCCTTATCTCTCTGATCACCTTGCTGTTTAAGGACAGTCCCTGTACTCTACCTATAGTATTTATCTCGATGCTTCCTGGTCCTTACTTTTTCTTTTATTATCTCCTTTCTCCTACATATTTAAATGCCTAGCATAGTGCCATACATACGGTAAACACTAGTTCATTGTTTTTATTTCTTTCCTAATGTCATCTTCCCCCTCAGCCTATGAACATAAACACATCTTCATCTTTAAAACCAAAAACCATATGCTTCCTCCATATACCATCTTTTAGCTTTTTTTTCTTTGACAGCCACCTACATTTAAAAGTCTATACTTAATGTTGCTTGCCACCCATTCAGGATTTAACAAAGTTCTTATTTGTTTTTCCTTTTAACCTAGTTTATTTGACCTGCCTTTAGTATTTCTTTTTGATAACCATCTCCTAAAGAAATTCTCTGAATTTGAATACATGGTACAACCTTTTATTCCAAGGACTTTGCCTCTCTGACCAGTCCTTTGTCTAGCTTTCCTCTTTAGGGTTGCAACATTTGGTTTTGCAAATTGTGCACAGCTCTAGGGGGCATCATTCACATCATGTGTAGTCTATGTGACAGGCCCTCCCTGGCACGGTGCAGTGCAGCTTCGCTAACTGTTTGCAGCAGCTCTGCTCAGACCTTAAATGCATTGACATTCCCTAAATTTCTGTCGGAAGACCTCTTTTATCATACTGTAGTAGGTGTTCAAAATTAGGTGATTCTGTGCTAATCCTCTCCCCCAGTTCAAACTGACACAAAATATGCCATTCTCTATTTCTAGACTAGACCACTTTTCTGAATTCCAGATTTTTCTTAAATTTCATGTAGGACTCACCACCTCAGATTAAACCAAATCTTTTTACCCCTCTTTCTCCTATCCCCTCAACCTAAACTGTATCCATTTCCTGTGTTGCCTATTTCAAGTACCATCTAAGAGCCATCCTGAGTTCCTCCTCCAGCCTTTCTTCTCTCGTCTAGTTAGTCAGCAAGTCTTGCAGATTCTACCTCCCCACCTGAAGTTTTCAAACACTTTGATCTTGGTACCCCTTTTACATTCTTGAAAATTATTAAAGACCCAAAAAACTTCTGTTATATGGGTTATATCTATTAATGTTTGTCATATTCGAAATAGAAATAAGATTTTAAGGTATTTTAAAGTAATAGTACAAAACCGTTGTATTTTGACATGAATAACATTTTTATGAAAGTAACTATATTCCAAAACAATAAAATTACCAAAAAGCGTTGCACTGTTTTTTATTTTTGCAAATTTCTTTACTGTCTGACTGAATAGAGGACAGCTAAATTCTTGTATATTTTTCTGCATTTAATTTATTGTAATACAATGTTTGGGTTGAAGTACATGAAGCAAATTCAGCCTCACACAGATACATAGTTGAAAAGGAGTATTTTCAGATCATTAATACCACATCAAAACTTGACCAGTGGTGGTTTAAGTCTTAAAGTTTAATGATAGAATCTGAAACCATATCAATGAACCTTTTGTAATATTAAAATCTTTCAAATGTAAATTTCATACATTGTGGTCATTTGAAAAATATTGATTCACTGAGTTATGCAGATCTTCCAAATGTTGACACATTTTATTCTACAGTTTTTTTCAAATCACATTTTTTAAAACATCACCTGTCTTATGAGAAAAACCTAAGTATTGGGAAGCTGTCAACTTCGTGGTGTCAGAGTCAAGTTTTCCAAGATTCTAATTCTTGCTCGAAAGCCCATATTTTATCATTGGCAGCAAATACATTGTTTTCCTTAAAGACACAGCCTTCCTTCATTCGTTTTTGAGAAAACCTCTGCTTGATAGCCATATTAGTCCATTTTCATGCCGCTGATAAAGACATATAGGAGACTGGGCAATTTACAAAAGGAAGAAGTTTATTGGATTTACAGTTCTACATGACTAGCGAGGCCTCACAATCATGGTGGAAGGCAAGGAGGAGCAAGTCATGTTTCAGAGGGAGCTTGTGCAGAGAAACTCCTGGTTTTTGTGTGTGTGTGTGTCTTTTTTTGATTTTATTTTAAGTTCTGGGATACATGTGCAGAATGTGCGGGTTTGTTACATGACTATGCATGTGCCATGATAGTTTGCCGCACCTATCAACCCGTCATCTAGGTTTTAAGCCCCACATGCATGAAGAGTTTGTCCTAATGCTCTCCCTCCCCTTTCCGCCCACCCGCTGACAGGCCCCGGTATGTTGTTCCCCTCCTTGTGTCTATGTGTTCTCATTGTTCACCTCCCACTTATGTGTGAGAATATGTGGTGTTTGATTTTCTGTTCCTGTGTTTGCTGAGAATGATGGCTTCCAGCTTCATCCATGTCCCTGCAAAGGATGTGAATTTGTTCTTTTTTATGGCTGCATAGTATTCCATGGTGTATATGTGCCACATTTTGTTTATCCAGTCTATCATTGATGGACATTTGGGTTGGTTCCAGGTCTTTGCTATTGTAAATAGTGCTGCAATAAACACATGTGCATGTGTCTTTATAGTAGAATGGTTTATAATCCTTTACCTAGTAATGGGATTGCTGGGTCAAATGGTATTTCTGGTTCTAGATCCTTGAGGAATCGCCACACTGTCTTCCGCAATGGTTGAACTAATTTATGCTCCCACCAGTAGTGTAAAAGCATTCCTGTTTCTCCACATCTTCTCCAGCATCTGTTGTTTTCTGACTTTTTAATAATCGCCATTCTGACTGGCGTGAGATGGTATCTCATTGTGGTGGGATTTGCATTTCTCTAATGACCAGTGATAAAGAGCTTTTTTTCACATTTGTTGGCTGCATAAATGTCTTCTTTTGAGAAGTGTCTGTTCATATCCTTCGCCCACTTTTTGATGAGGTTGTTTTTTTTTCTTGTAAATTTGTTTAAGTTCCTTGTAGATTCTGGATAATAGCCCTTTATCAGCTGGATAGATTGCAAACATTTTCTTCCATTCTATAGGTTGCCTGTTCACACTGATGATACTTTCTTTTCCTTTGCAGAAGCTCTTTAGTTTGATTAGCTCCCATTTGTCAATTTTGGCTTTTGTTGCGATTGCTTTTGGTGTTTTAGTCATGAAGTCATTTCCCGTGACTGTGTCCTGAATGGTATTGCCTAGATTTTCTTCTAGGGTTTTTATGGTTTTGGGTTTTATGTTTAAGTCTTTAATCTATCTTGAGTTAATTTTTTGTAAGGTATTAGGAAGGGGTCCAGTTTCTGTTTTCTGCATGTGGCTAGCCATTTTTCCCACCACCGTTTATTAAACAGGGAATCATTTCCCCATGTTTGTGTTTGTCAGGTTTGTGAAAGACCACATGATCTTTTATTGATTTGCATATGTTGAAACAGCTTTGCATCCCAGGATGTGTGGAGTTATTTCTGGGGCCTCTGTTCTGTTGCATCGGTCTACATATCTTTTTTGGTACTAGTACCAGGCTGTTTTGGTTATGTAGCCTTGTAGTATAGTTTGAAGTCAGGTAGCATGATGCCTCCAGCTTTCTTCTTTTGCTTAGGATTTTCTAGGCTATACTGGCCCGTTTTTGGTTCCATATGAAATTTAAAGTAGTTTTTTCTAATTCTGTGAAGAATGTCAATGGTAGCTCAATGGGAATAGCATTGAATCTATAAATTACTTTGGGCAGTGTGGCCATTTTCACAGTATTGATTCTTCCTATCCATCAGCATGGAATGTTTTTCCATTTGTTTGTGTCCTATCTTACTTCCTTGAGCAGTGGTTTGTAGTTCTCCTTGAAGAAGTCCTTCACATCCCTTGTAAGTTGTATTCCTAGGTATTTTATTCTCTTTGTAGCAGTTGTGAATGGGAGTTCACTCATGATTTGACTCTCTGCTTGTCTATTTTTGGTGTATAGGAATCCTTGTGATTTTTCCACATTGATTTTCTATCCTGAGACTTTGCTGAAGTTGTTTATCAGCTTAAGGAGATTTTGGGCTTAGACGATGGGCTTTTCTAAATATGCAATCATGTCATCTGCAAACAGAGACCATTTGACTTCCTCTCTTCCTATTTTAGTACTCTTTATTTCTTTCTCTTGCCTGGTTGCCCTGGCCAGAACTTCCAGTACTTCGCTGAATAGGAGTGGTGAGAGATGGCATCTTTGTATTGTGCCGGTTTTCAAAGGGAATGCTTCCAGCTTTTGCCCATTCAATATGATATTGGCTATGGGTCTGTCATAAATAGCTGTTATTTTTTTGAGAGATGTTTCATCAATAACTAGTTTATTGAGAGTTTTTAACATGAATGGATGTTGAATTTTATTGAAAGCCTTTTCTGCATCTATTGCGATATTCATGTGGTTTTTGTCATTGGTTCTGTTTATGTGATTGATTACTTTTATTGATTTGCATATGTTGAACCAGCTTTTCTTCCCTGGGATGAAGCCCACTTGATCATGGTGGATAAGCTTTTTGATGTGCTGCTGGATTCGGATGACCAACATTTTATTAAGGATTTTTGCATCAATGTTCATCAGGGATATTGGCCTGAAATTTTCTTTTTTTGTTGTATCTCTGCCAGGTTTTGGTATCAGGATGATGCTGGCCCCATAAAATGAGTTAGAGAGGAGTCCCTCTTTTTCAATTGTTTGGAATATTTTCAGAAGGAATGGTACCAGCTCCTATTTGTACCTCTGGTAGAATTCGGCTATGCATCCGTCTGGCCCTGGGCCTTTTGTGGTTGGTAGGCTATTAATTACTGCCTCAATTTCAGAACTTGTTACTGGTCTATTCAGGGATTCGACTTCTTCCTGGTTTAGTCTTGGGAGGGTGTATGTGTCCAAGAATTTATCCGTTTCTTCTAGATTTTCTAGTTTATTTGCATAGAGGTGTTTATAGTACTCTCTGATGGTAGTTTTTTATTTCTGTGGGATCAGTGGTGATATCCGCTTTATCATTTTTGTTGCATCTATTTGATTCTTCTCTCTTTTCTTCATTAGTCTAGCTAGCAGTCTGTCTATTTTGTTATTTTTTCCCAAAAAAACAGCTCCTGGATTCATTTATTTATTTATTTATTTTGAAGGGTTCTTCCTTTCTCTATCTCTTTCAGTTCTGCTCTGATCTTAGTTATTTCTTGTCTTCTGCTAGCTTTTGAATTTGTTTGCTCTTCCTTCTTTAGTTCTTTTAATTGTGATATTAGGGTTTCAATTTTAGATCTTTCCAGCTTTCAGGTATGGGCATTTAGTGCTATAAATTTCCCCCTACACCCTGCTTTAACCATGTCCCAAAGATTCTGGTACATTGTCTCTTAGTTCTCATTGGTTTCAAAGAACTTCTTTATTTCTGCCTTCATTTCATTATTTACCCAGGAGTCCTTCAGGAGCAGGGTCTTCAATTTCCATGTAGTTGTGCCGTTTTGGGTGAGTTTCTTAATCCTGAGTTCTTACTTGATTGCACTACTTGATTGCACTGTGGTGTGAGAGACTGTTAGGATTTCTATTCTTTTGCATTTGCTGAGGAGTGTTTTACTTCCATTTATGTGGTCGATTTTAGAATAAGTGCCATGCGGCGCTGAGAAGAATGTATATTCTGTTCATTGTGATGAAGAGTTTGTGAATGTCTGTGAGGTCCACTTGATCCAGAGCTGAGTTCAAGTTCTGAATATCCTTGTTAATTGTCTATCTCATTGATCTGTGTAGTATTGACAGTAGGGTGTTAGAGACTCCCACTGTTACTGCATGGGAGTCTGAGTCTCTTTCTAGGTCTCTAAGAACTTGTTTTATGAATCTGGGTGCTCCTATATTGGGTCCACATACATTTAGGATAGTTAGCACTTCTTGTGGCATTGATCCCTTTACCATTATGTAATGCCCTTCTTTGTCTCTTTTGATCTTTGTTGGTTTAAAGTCTGTTTTATCAGAGACTAGGATTGCAACCCCTGCTTTTTTTTGCTTTCCATTTGCTTGGTAAATACTCCTCCAACCCTTTATTTTGAGCCTGTGTGTGTCTTTGCACGTGAAATGGGTCTCCTGAATATAGCACACCAATGGGTCTTGACTCTTCATCCAATTTGCCAGTCTGTGTCTTTTAATTGGAGCATTTAGCCCATTTATATTTAAGGCTAAATATTGTTATGTGTGAATTTGATCTGGTCATCATGATGCTAGCTGGATATTTTGCACGTTAGTTGATGCAGTTTCTTCATAGTGTCATTGGTCAGTATATTTTGGTGTGTTTTTGCAGTAGCTGGTACCAGTTTTTCCCTTCTATATTTAGTGCTTCCTTCAGGAGTTCTTGTAAGGGCTGCCTGGTGGTGACAAAATCCCTCCGCATTTGCTTGTTTGGAAAGGATTTTATTTCTCCTTTGCTTATGAAGCTTTGTTTGCCTGGATATGAAATTCTGGGTTGAAAATTCCTTTCTTTAAGAATGTTGAATATTGGCCCCTACTCTCTTCTGGCTTGTAGGGTTTCTGCAGAGTCTGCTGTTAGTCTGATGGGCTTCCCTTTGTAGGTGACCTGACCTTTCTTTCTGGCTGCCCTTAACATTTTTTCCTTCATTTCAACCTTGGAGAATCTGAAGATTATGTGTCTTGGGGCTGATCTTCTCATGAAGTATCTTAGTGGTGGTCTCTGTATTTCCTGATTTGGAATGTTGGCCTGTCTTACTAGGTTGGGGAAGTTCTCCCGAGAGTTCACTTCTCTGTGAATTTGTTTTCCGACTCAGTTCCATTCTACCCATCACTTTCAGGTACACTAATCAATTATAGGTTTGGTCTTTTCATATAGTCCCATATTTCTTGGAGGCTTTGTTCATTCCTTTTCATTCTTTTTTCTCTAATCTTGTCTTCATGCCTTATTTCAGAAAGGTGATCTTCAATCTGTGATATCCTTTCTTCTGCTTGATCGAGTCAGCTATTGATACTTGTGTATGCTTCACTAATTTCTCATGCTGTGTTTTTCAGTTCCATCTGGCCATTTATGTTCCTCGCTAAACTGGTTTTTGTAGTTAGCAGTTCCTGTAACCTTTTATCAAGGTTCTTAGCTTCCTTGCATTGGGTTAGAATATGCTGCTTTAGCTCAGAGGAGTTTATTACAGACCTTCTGAAACCTACTGCTGTTAATTCATCGGTGTCAGTCTTCTTCCAGGTTTGTGCCCTTGCTGGAGAGAAGTTGCGATCATTTGGAGGAGAAGCAGCTTTCTGGTTTTTGGGATTTTCAGCATTTTTGCACTAGTTTGTCCTCATCTTCGTGGATTTGTCTGCCTTTGGTGTTTGAGGCTGATGACCTTTGGATGGGGTTTTTGTTGGGGTATCTTTTTGTTGATGTTGTTGTTGTTATTGCTTTCTGTTTGTTTGTTTTTCTTCTAACAGTCAGGCCCCTCTTCTGCAGGTCTGCTGCAGTTTGCTGGAGGTTCTCTCCAGACCTTGTTCGCCTGGGTATCACCAGTGGAGGCTGCAGAACAGCAAAGATTGCTGCCTACTCCTTCCTCTGGAAGCTTCGTCCCAGAGGGGCACCGGCCTGATGCCAGCCGGAGCTCTCCTGTATGAGGTGTCTGTCGACCCCTGTTGTGAGGTCTCTCCCAGGCAGGAGGCATGGGGTCAGGGACCCACTTGAGGAGGCAGCCTGTCCCTTAGCAGAGCTGGTGCACTGTGCTGGGAGAATCCCCCTTGTCAGGATCAGCTGCTCTCTTCAGAGCCAGCAGCCAGGAAAGTTTAAGTCCACTGAAGCTACACCCACAACCATCCCTTCCCCCAGTTTGTCTGTCCCAGGGAGATGAGAGTTTTATCTGTAAACCCTTGGCTGGGGCTGCTGCATTTCCTTCAGAGATGCCCTGCCCAGTGAGGAGGAATGTAGAGAAGCAGTCTGGCCACAGCCACTTTGCCACACTGTGGTGAATCCTGCCCAGTCAAAACCTCCTAGTCTCCTTAGCACTGCTGGGGGGAAACCACCTACTAAAGCCTCAGTAATGGCGGATGCCCCTCCCCCAAACAAGCTCGATTGTCCCAACTCAATTCCAGACTGTTGTGCTGGCAGTGAGAATTTCAAGCCAGTGATTCTTAGCTTTCTGGGCTCGGTGGGTGGGACCCACTGAGCGAGCCCACTTGGCTCCCTGGCTTCAGCCCCCTTTCCAGGGGAGTGAATGATTCTGTCTCGCTGGCATTCCAGGCACCACTGTGGTTATGAAAAAAAACTCCTACAGCTAGCTCATTGCATTCCCAAACAGCCACTCAGTTTTATGCTTGAAACCCAGGGCCCTGGTGGTGTAGGCACACAAGTCCTAATCTGCAGATTGCAAAAACCATGGGAAAAGCATAGTACTTGGGCCAGGTAGCACAGTCCCTCATGGCTTCCCTTGGCCGAAGGAGGGAGGCCCCCCAGCTCCTTGCACTTCCCGGGTGAAGCAACGCCCCACCCTGCTTCTGCTCACTCTCTGCAGGTTGTACCCACTACCTAACCAGTTCCAATGAGATGGATACCTCAGTTGGAAATGCAGAAATCACCTGCCTTCTCCATTGATCTCCCTGGGAACCTCAGACCAGAGCTGTTTCTATTCGGCCATCTTGGCCCCTCCCTGAAACCCATGTTTAAAACCATCAGATCTCATGAGACCCATTCACTATCATGAGAACAGCATGGAAAAGACCCACCCCCGTGATTCAGTCATCTCCCACCAGGCCTATCCTACAACACATGGGAATTACAGGAGCTACAAGATGAGATTTGGGTGGGGACATAGAGCCAAACCACATCATTCTGTCCCTGGTCTCTCCCAAATCTCATCTCACATTTCAAAACCAGTCATGCCTTCCCAACAGTCCCCCAACTCTCAACTCATTTTAGCATTAATTCAGAAGTACACAGTCGAGTGTCTCATTCAAGACAAGGCAAGTCCCTTCCACCTATGAGCCTGTAAAATCAAAAACACGTTAGTTAGTTACTTCCTAGATACAAGGAGGATACAGGCATTGGGGTCAACACAGCCATTCCAAATGGGAGAAATTGGCCAAAACAAAGGGGCTATAGGCCCAATGCAAGTCCGAAATCCAGCAGGGCAGTCAAATCTTAGAGCTCCAAAATGATCTCCTTTGACTCCATGTCTCGCATCTGAGTCACGCTGGTGCAAGAGGTGGGCTCCCACAGCCTTCTACAGCTCTTTCCCTGTGGCTTTGCAGGGTATAACCCCACTGCTGGCTGTTTTCACGGGCTGGCATTGTCTGCAGCTTTTCCAGGTGCACAGTGCAAGCTCTCAGTAGATCTATACCATTCTGGGGTCTGGAGGACAGTGGCCCTCTTCTCACAGCTCCAGTTGGTGGTGCCCTAATAGGGACTCTGTGTGGGGGCTCCAAACCCATATTTCCCTTCCTCACTGCCCTAGCAGAGATTATCCATGAGGACCCTGCCCCTACAGCAAACTTCTGCCTGGGCATCCAGGCATTTCCATACCTCCTCCAAAATCAAGGCAGAGGTTCCCAAACCTCAATTCTTGACTTCTGTGAACCCACAGGCCCAGCACCACGTGGAAGCTGCCAAGGCTAGGGGCTTCCACACTCTGAAACAACAGCCTGAGCTGTACCTTGGCCCCTTTTAGCCGGAGCAGCTGGAACACAGGATACCAAGTCCCTAGGCTGCACAGAGCAGGGTGGCCCTGGGCCTAGCCCATAAAACCATCTTTCCTTTTAGGCCTCCAGGCCTGTGATGGGCGGGGCCGCCGTTAAGACCTCTGACATGCGCTGGAGACATTCCCCACCCCCCCACC